>NW_007261575.1:368475-400916 GCF_000164805.1 Carlito syrichta | reverse complement strand
AAAAAAAAAAAAAAAAAAAAAAAAAAATATATATATATATATATATATGTGGAGGGAAGGCATAGATTAATACATTCATTACTCAGCAATCTTGAGGGAACTCATTTCGATGCTAATCCACACATTACCTCACATCACACTTTTCAAATGGACTAAACAACATCTTAGGGTTAAAGGGATCTTGAGCTTTATCTACAGTGTTTGAATTTTTTACAAAGGAGAATATAGTCATGCATTTCTTGTGTAATTCAAATTGTATGAAAAAAACTTCATACAATTCAAGAAAACAATCTCAAAACCCCACTGAAAAATTGGTGAAATGTACATACAATTCTCCAATAAGGAAATACAACTACAAAACCAAGAGATGAAGAAATGTTAACGTTTTCCATAAATAAGAATATGGCTGGTCACAGTGACCCACAGCTGTAATCTCAGTACTTTGGGAGGCTGAAGTGGGAGGATCACTGGAGCCCAGGGGTTCAAGACCAGCCTAGGCAATACAGTGAGACCTCGTGTCTACAGAAAATCAAAAAATTAGCTAGGCGTGGCAGCACGTGAATTTAGTCTCAGCTAATCAGGAGGCTGAGGCAGAAGGATCGCCTGAGCCCAGGAGGGTGAGGCTGCAGTAAGCCATGATCATAAGCCAGCCTGGGTGACAGAATCAAACCTCGATTCAAAAAACAAGAAAATTTGCAAGTTTTAGAGTCTAGAAAAAAAAATTCAGCTAATAAATAGACATGGGAACCAACACAGTCACTGTAGTGAATCCAGCACACATAATCGTTTTTTATGACTCTGCAAACTGGCTCCTGAATTAAAGAAAGAGTGTTCCTACGTGACATTGCTTATGACATGAACAACCCCGACTGAAGAGCTGCACCTGAACTGGAGGGACTAGAAATGGGTTCCACAGCTCTGGGCTTTGCTGAGGACTCCAGATCTTGAAATCTGGATGCAACCCTTGCAGGTTCTAGAGCCTCTGCTTGAGGAGTTATTACAAGCGGTGTCGGATCCTCGGGGCATGAGGGTTTTCTGGAAGCCAGGGGAACTCCTTCCTGTACCTGTCCAGTACGGATCTCGTCTCCATGCTCCTGAGCTTCCTTTCCTTGTGGCAAAGGGAATCACTCCACGGGTGAACTGTAGGAGAGGACTACCCAGCACTGCCTCACAGGCAAGATGGGGTTCCTCCAATGTTCTTTTGAGTGGGCAGTGCCAAGTGGGGTCCATAATAGTCTCGTGGGTCTGACGTTTAGCTGGGCATACTCCATGAACTATACTGCAACATGTACATTTACATAAATTGCTACAATAATGGGACAAAAAGTCATGAGAGGACAAAACAAGGTTCATTCTACCTTGACTGAGAAGTGGGAAACCTTCCACAGATGCCCAAACTGGGTCTGAGAAAGGATTTTGTCAGAGAAGCTGAAAAAAGGCGACCATCCCAGGCACTGGAACAGCAGCACAAGTGTGACTGTCCACAGCCTATTTCTGGGCTCCCCTTGGTTGCTCAAAATCTAGGTAAGGGGCTGATTCTCCTGAGGAGAGCCTTTGCAACGGGACACCAGAGCTCACCTCCCACAGGGCCACAGCACGGAAGGTAGAGGGGTGCGTGGGCTTCTGGGAAACAGATCATTTAAGGGCCATGTGGATGAGAAAGTGAGTGGGGGCAACAGGGCAGGGGGCAGCTAGGATGAAAGGGAGAGAGGGGAGGGTGTTAGTTACTGCCTGAGAAAGACTTTCTAAAGCAGCTTTGCCATTTCTTGTGAGGTTAAAACCTAGCATTGTTTTTTCTTATACATATTTCTGGTAGATTGTTGTTTCTTTGAATTTATCAGTTTTGGCAGAGACAGGCGCACTTGGGTTCTGGCTTTTATAATAAGAATTGCCAAATCCATGGCAAACACCATACCCACACTTCTGCTCTTGATTCCCGTCTGCCATAATGGCCTTCATGGTCCAAGCTCATCCAACAGTTTCTTACCCCAAAATATTTCTGATGACTCACTCAGCTAAACACCACATGCTAAGGTACGAAATAGTTTAGAATGCTGTTGAAAATTTTCTTTTCTAAATCTTCCTAAAGGCCTGATAAGACAATTGGCTGTGAGCTGCCAACTCTTTACCAAAACCTCTCCCTCAAGGCAGCACAGTGGTTCATAACCAGTGGCACAGCTGGGGAACTCTCAGAGGGACTGTGAGCCAGCCTCACCATTTACACCAGAAGGCCCACGGAGAAACATTTGACTAACGTGGTTCTGGAATAGATCTATAACTCAAAATGCAGATTTGGTCTATGACAAAACCAATGTGAGAGTCTTCTGAGATTACTTATGAAACGAGTCTGTGTTTTTATTAGCTAGGTCATGGGTAGTAAATAGTTATCTTGCCTTCTCAAATTTGTATGTTGTCTTATTTAAAATATTTCTTACCAATAAATGGTTATGGTAGCAGTCAACAGTAAGAATGCATCACTTACCATTTTGGCTCAAATGAAGAAGATAAAAAATTGATTTTCCTCTTCTTCACATTCTATTTTATCTTTATTTCCCTTGAGTCAAACATTAAAAATGTATCTATCTCTTACCTTGCATTTCAAGAGAACATTACATTCACCAGTCACTTCCCAGCTCAAATACTCAGCAAAATGAGGACCTATAAAATTTTAATGACATCAGCAATTACTCTTTTTATCATGAATGCAAGACCAAGGCTTATTCTTAAATCCTAAGGCGATTTACATCTGAAGTCAAATTTTTAAAATTTAAGATTTGGGCTGGGCATGGTGGCTCATGGCTGTAATCCCAGCACTTTGGGAGGCTGAGGTGAAAGAATCATTTGAGGCTAGGGGTTGAGACTAGCCTGGGCAACATATGGAGACCCCATCTCTAAAAATATTTAACTGAAAAATTTTGGGCAACCCTCTCAGGTCCCCTCCCACTGTGGAAGCTTTTCTGTCCTCTCAATAAATTCTGCTTTCTAAAAAACAAAAAAAAATTCTTTTAGCAATTCCAGATTTAGTTTTTAAATATTTTTAATGGCTACATATTTAACAATAAATATTTTCTTTTTTTAATTTATCAGGTATTATTAACATAATTGATAATATGTATTTTAATTTTTTATGAAAATGATCTTAGGGCCTTTTGTACAAATATCCTAATGGAAGTTTTTCTCTCTACCCACTGTCTATTTTTACCTTGCTTCCTGATCCATTCTTGCCGCTGGAATTCAGCTTCTTTCTGGAGCTTTCTGAAAACTAAAAATTGAAAAACAAGGAGGTGTGAAATTGAGTTGAGCAGTATAAATGCACATGCCTGCTGCTGTGCTAAGTGATTTATATTCATTATTATAACATTCACACATTGTGACAACCCTGCTCGCTTTTTATCTTTACAGATGAAGAAATAAGCTAAAAAGGTTAAATAATTTGTCCAAGGTCATAAAGCTAGGCAATAGTGAAATAGTACTGAATGTTGCAGACATAGAGGTCTGGCAGCCTTTCCATTGCTTTGTAAATGCCACATTTTAAATCTTGGTGCTTTTTATGGCAGCTGTCTCACTACAATCAAGTTATAATGCATGATTAATAGATGTGGCATGCACTACTTGTGCATATTTTTTTCCTCAGTGTAAGTAATTTAAAGTAAATACACACTGTAAAACAAAGCATCATGGTTTGTTTTTGAGACACATATACTGTCCTGATTGTATTGCAATTCCCTCCCTGGAGAATTTTAGTAATAAATACTTGTCTACGTATGAGACTATTTAAGTGCAGTCTTGCCTATGGGTTGGGGATAAATTTGATATTCTTTTAAATTCACTTTCACTTCTATGAAATAAAATACTATGTAAAGCATTAACTGAAAATTGTATTTTGAACATAAAATTCAGTTAAGAAACAATTCCTACTACCTCTCACATGACCACTTCTGTGTCAGGGGGTATTTGGATTGAAGGAAATATCAAAGTCTTCCAGTCAATGTTCCGCAGAATTCTTACCATCTCCAATGAGAACAATGGTAGAATGGTTAGTTGCTTTCCCATCGTGAAGCTCGAAAGTGTACGTTCCCTCATCCTCATCCTGTAGCTTTTCCATGAACATTTCAATGATGCCAGTGTTTCGGTCAATATGCATTTTGTATTTCTTCAACGTGAAAAGAGAAAAACAGACATCAGTGAGGTAGATCTTTTACTTTAATGACAATAAGTGATAAAATGAAAATAATCCCCCCCCAAGGATCATTTTAATAGCATTTCTTGACAACTGAATAGACCCTTTAAAATCTTGTACCCAGGAAAAGGGAACTACATGGACTCTATGACCTAAATAAAGTTTTGTTATCCCAAGTCACAAAATGTTGTCAAAAGGTTGTTTTTAGATTTCCATTGTACCTTCCAGATTACATTATTTTTAATTAGTAGAATAATGTAAAACTGTGTATGAGGGAAGTCTCAGGTTCATTCATTGCTATATTCTTAGCATCTGGCATATGTGTGGCATATAGTAGGCTATTAATAAATATCTGCTGAATTAATAAGTGAATAAAAATTCATCTAAAGCATTTGAAATCTATTTGCTCTTCATGGGAATTGGAATAGCCCTGCTGGCTGGACATGGTGGTTCACGCCTGTAATCCCAGCACTTTGGGAGGCCAAGGTGGGAAGATTGCTTGAGCTCAGGAGTTTGAGACCAGCCTAGACAACATAGCAAGACCTCGTACCCACAAAAAAAAAAATTAGCCTGGTGTGGTGGTATGTGCCTGTAGTCCTATCTACTCGGAAGACTGAGGTGGGAGGATTGCTTTAGCTCAGGAGATCAAGGCTGCAGTGAGTTGTTTATGCCACTACACTCTGGCCTGGGTGACAAAAAAAAAAAAAGAAAAAGAAAGAAAGAAACAACCCTACTTTATCACATTGTTTAAGCAACTTTTTTTCAGAGTATACAGATAAATCTTAGTCCCTGGGCATGCAATCACACATTTCATAGTAGATTTGAATTGATGACTTTTTGTTATAAACCGTCCCAGAATGAAGGCTCAGGTCTCAGACCAATGATGTGGTACAATTCATGCTCTAAAGTTCCCCCTGGAGGAAGCCAGTCTCTAAATGAGACCACGTTTTTGCTTAGCTTTCCCCCACCCCATCCTGTTTCCTGCATTCCCTTTTCTCTGGAGAGCATCCTTCAACCTCAAACCCAATAAATGTTGAAAGAGTTGAATGAAAAAACTCTATTTCAGACTCTTTTGCTAGGGAACCTGACCTAAGACAGTAGGTGTACGCACACGTGGCAACATACATGCATACTTGAACACACGAAGGGGAGTGTATCTTCATGTACGTGTGTGTGAATGTGGGGGCAGGGAGTGATGCCAACAATCTCTTCTGACCAGGTGGTGATCGTAGCAGTGGTTAAGAACATTTTGAAAATAGGGAGGAGCTGGGCGCAGTGGCTCACGCCTGTAATCCCAGCACTTGGGTGGCTGAGGCGAGAGGATTGCCTAGGTAGTTCGAGATTAGCCTAGGTAGCATAGCGAGACTTTGTCTCTACAAAAAAATAATAAAAAATTAGACCGGATGGTGGCACATGCCTGTAGTTACAACCACTTAGGAGGCTGAGACGAGTGGACAGACTGAGCCGAGGAGGTCAAGGCTGTGATGAGCCATGATCATGCTACTGCACTCTAATCTGGGTGACAGAGTGAGACTCCAACTCAAAAAAAAAAAAAGTAAGGAGGAGATGGGCCAGAGTGGACACATTAGTGACTCGTTCTGGCCCTACAAAAAGTTACTACATGTATTGAAAAAGATTATATGACAGACTCTTCTACTACGTATGTTAATCATTTCCCCTTCACTAACAAATCCTCAAATATTTAAAAACTGTATCTCAATGAATGGGTTGCTCATAACAGCCACAAGCCACACCCTCCTTTCAGTTTCTCATTGACACCCAAGATAGCACAGGTGAGAGCCAGAGCCCTGTGAAACCCAGGTTGTTCAGTCCTACTGGGCACTGGCCCCATCTTGGGTCTACTGATGTCTGTGAGGAGGACAAATAAAGCTGAGCTGTTGTAACTGTGTCTATAAAAACTATTTTATGTTGAAAGCAAAATAAATAGTATTTTATACACATAAATACCTATGTAAATAAGGCACAAACAGACATACACACAGAGAGGCACAGAAAAAGTCCAAAAAGTATATATCAACATGTACATCACAAAGTTGCAAGAGGTCAGGTACAGTGACTCACACCTATAATCCCAGCAATTTGGGAGGCCAAAGGAGGAGGACTGCTTAAGCCCAGGAGTTTGAGACCAGGCTAGGCAACAAAGTGAAACCCCATCTCTAACAAAAATTTTAAAATTAGCCCGGTGTGGTGGTGCATGCTTATAGTCCCAGCTACTCGGGAGGTTGAGGGGGGAGGATGCTTGAGCCCTAAGTTGATTCTGTGGTGAGCCACTGCATTGCAGCCAGGGTGACAGAGTGAGACTCTGACTCAAAAAAAAAAAAAAAGACGAAGAAGAAGTTGCAAGAATATGTTATTTGTTCTTTCAGAGCTTTTAGCATGCTTTACAATAAGAATGTATTACATTTTTAACCAGAAAAGCAATGAAAGATATTTTTGCTGCATTTTTCAGAGTCACTGGACCAAGAGGCCTTTTCATCTCAGGCATTTCTGCTGTGAGTAGGGTGTGAATCAGGTGAGGACAGAAACTCCTCTGCCTTCCCAGAAGAGCTGCTCTATTTTGATCTTACATCTTGGTTTGCCTGAGACAGTTTTGGTTTATGACTGTTTATTTTATTTTTTAAAATTAGAAAATATAGTTTATTTAAAAACTAAATTAGAAGAGAGAGAGAGGGGAGATTCACCTCCACAAGGTAGGGAAGGGGTCCAAAGCTTAAGAAAACATGGCCTGGCCATAGCTTAAAGAGCACATGGCTACACCATAGCTTAGCAAGACAATGGCCACAATGACCTGGCAATGACCTATGACCGATTTTGTTTGTTTTGTTTTTTGTTTTTTTTGAAAGCAGGATTTATTGAGAGGACAGAAAAGTTCCCACAGTGGGAGGGGACCCGAAAGGGTTGCCCACCTATGACTGTTTATCATTGTTGTCCTTTTTTCTCAAAAATGTCCCAGTATTTTTGTTTCACAGTTTTTACTTGTGCGAGTGATTTAAACTCCCCACCCCCTGCCCAGTGGTTTTCATAACAACTTCTCTGCATCTTCATAAGGTTTCCACAGTGTATTCCACAATGATACGTTAAAAAATCTAGAAGGTGTAACACCTACCGGTCCTTCAAAAATTTCCTTCTCGTTAAATATGTAGTTGACTTTGGCGTTGCCAGACAGCTTCTCAGCCTGCATCCAAAACCGGACCTGTCCTTTCTCCAAAATTTCAACTGCCAACTCAGATTTAACTGGGACAACTACAAAAAATAAAAGTAACACATAGTGATTATACCGGTGACAATTATATTGACATTGGTTTTTTCCAACAAGTAAAAACATGGGCAGTGGAAACGGTGATTTCAAAGCCCAGAGGCAGTGAGAGCATGGGGCGGTGAGAGTGTTGTGGACTCAGAGGCAGAGCAGAAGACCGGGGCTGATCCTACGACTGTCACTGTGGGCAATTCGTTCACCTTCTCTGAATCACAGTCATCTCAACCGTAAAAATAAGGACGGTGAACTTACCTCTAGGGCACATCTAGCCAATATCTGTAACTCTCCTGTGGCTTTGGTTAGGTTTATGTAGGGGAATAACAAGGTGCCATGAAGAGTCTTGGGCAGGCCCCAGGAAAGCTGGCGTCTAGTCCAAGGTCTGCAAACAGTGTGGTGGGATTGGTGGGTATACTTAAAGCCCAGACTTCTTCATACAATGCCACCAAAAACTATTTATACCCCCTAAAGCTACTGAAATAAAGAAAAAAATCCAAGCAGTGTGATATTAAGCAGGTCACTTTGTGTCTCTGGGCCTTACTTGACTTGCCTGTAAATGAATGGAACTAAACTAAATGCCCTAATTAGCCAAGAGATTTTCCATTTTCCATTCTAGGGTTCCATATGTTAATTACTTCAAAATATTTAGAAAGGAGCTACATTTAATTTTTTCAAATGATTTAACTCACTTTGGGAGTTCATTCCAATGTTTTAAAAAATGAATTGAAAAAAATACTTTTGACTACCTATACAATATGAACGACATCTCTTAAAACCAGCTTTTCAATCCCTTGTAACTTGAAAATGCTTTCTAGAAAGGCTCTTCCAACCATGGTTCTATCAGCTGTGGCTCCAGGGTGTACTTTGTGGAAAAGCGTGACTGTCCTCACAGTTTAGTAGTCCTTTGCTTCCTGAGGGGAAATCATCACCCTTTACTTTCTCTAAACTGTTCTTAAAATTATCTCGAATGTTTAACATGTGCTATCATTTAAATCACAAGCTTTTCAAGCTCGTGTCAAATGTACATCCATAGTTCTTTGCATGTATCCTAAAACTACTCTTTTCAAGCTTCAAGGGATGCTTCCCTTTGCATTCTTTATATTCATTATAACATTCCATGATAGATTCGTTCCAACTCAGGACTAAGAGGAGGTTCAGGCATCACCTGCTGAAGGGGTACCATGATGGAGAGAGAGTGGCTTTTGAAGTTACACCAAGATCTTGAACAGTTACTCTCCTCCTTAAGCCTCGTGTTCCCCACCTGCTAACATGGATGTGCCATCAAGAAGAGTAAATATAGTAAGAGAACACATTAAGACACTGTGAATAAGGCCGGGCATGGGGACTCATGCCTGTAAGGCGGAAGGATCGCTTGAGCCCAAGAGTTTGAGACCAGCCCGGGCAACATAGCAAGACCTTGTTTCTATAAAAAATAATTTTAAAAATTAGCCGGGCATGAAGGCCCAGCCACTTGGAAGGATGATGTGGAATGCTTTCCTGGGATGAGCCTAGGAGGTTGAGAGGTTGAGGGGAGCCATGATTGTGCTATTGCACTCCAGCCTGGGTGACAGAGTGAGATTCTAACTAAAAAAATAAATAAATAAATACTGTGAAAAATGACCTGTGCTCAAGAAGGTTCATTCTCTTCCTCTCCTAATTTTACTGATGGAGAAACTGAACCCAGGAAAGAGTAGTAACATATCTGGGTAGTAGAGCTGAGATCAGGGTTACTCCCTCTATTCCGTATTCCTCTTGCTCCTGGCCATCCACTCTGAAGAACAGGGTGATTTTCCAGTTGAGTATAATGTCCAAGTGGACAGACCCCTGGGTGGTGAGGACAGAGGCCAGGCTGTCTCCCTACAGGACACTCATGTTTGCTCCAAGTAAGTCTGGAGGAGAGTGGAAAGCACAATCACTTCTAAAAATCTCTGGAGATCCCATTCTGGGGAACCTAATATACGAGTGAGAGTTACCTATAGGCCTGGAGTGGTGACAGTGGGGCAGGCAGGGATGGCAGGCCCTCCTGGATGCCTCCAGCTCCCTTACTGTTTACCTGAATCATAAGAACATTGTCTGGGGAACACTGGCCACCTTGAACTGCCACAGAGAGCACAGAGCAAACATGGCAGGTGCCTGCAGCCCATGTCATGGTTAGGGGAACAGTCTTCAGGGTCAGGTTTAACTGGCTGTGTACAACTGGTTTAGTTACTTAACCCCCCAGGGCCTCACGTTCTTTGCCTCTAAAATCAAACCACCACAATACCAACCCTTTCAAGGTCATTGTGGAATTCAAACAAGACATCCTGTTTAATTACACTATAAAGAGCCTGGTATATAATAAGTGCTCTATGAATGTTGGCTGTGAATGTTTTGGTAACTTTTTCTTCCTCCAGTTGCTTCATCAACACCCTATAACCACCAAATTTAGAATATGATATCTGGACAACTAAGAGGACATACTCACATATCTATATTTATGTATATGTGCTTATGTAGATCTGTATGGATATAGTATACATATACGAGTGAAAGAACAGTACCTACAAGTGAAGAGCTATTGTGCGGGATATTGACAGCATATCCTACCTCTTCCCCACAAAAATACCTTGAATTCTTGATGTAGGAACATATATTCACACTGCCTTTCCACACTGTAATTTAGTGTCAATGTTGGCAAAAATAGACTAAGTTATTTTCTATTTTTAACTTTAAACATTTTTCTTTTTCTCGCTCTAAATTTCCTTAGGCTCTTTTCTCTGGCAGTAATTTGCTCCAGCAAAATATCTTTTTTGCAGGTTTGGGGCATGAGTTGAGTGGTTTTCAAAAATTTTTTTAAAACAGTTTAACATAGGAGAAGTTACTGTGCAAAAGGTACAGGAACAAGATCCATTAAGACCTTACAAAATCTCAAGAAAATGGCTTCATTAACATGCCAGCATTTCCTAAGAGGAACTGGGTATGAATTAAACAATTAGATATGCTGCTTTGACCCTATCATCAGATCTCTGAAAATATTCATGTCTTGACCTCAATGGCTTTATAGTGGTAGGGAAAGGAAAGTACTGGAGCTGTAATATTTAGAATGCTGCTTCAGTGGGTGAATTTAAAAAAAAATAACAACAACTTCCTTGGGTTGGGAGATTCAACACTTGCATGTCAGACTAAAACACATTCACTGGGTCTCTAACCAAAGGATACCTGAATTTGCTGCCACCCTCTCTCCCAGCACCAACAATCAGAGGCCATGAGCTCATTGTAAATAATAGTGACATCAGGCAATGTTTACTGCCTTAAATAATTCTATTCTCAAGTCCATATGATCACACTGAACTCCAGGGAGGCTTGGTGGCTCAAGTTCAACAGTGACATACCATGTTCTCCCATCTCCACCCTTTAAGCTGAATGTAAATATTGGGAAAGCTGTGGCTTGCATACTTAATCAGTGTTTATTGCCTGACTAACTAGATCAGTAGGTGCTGCTGCTTCTCTCCATTTCTACCATGTCTGAGAGTAGAGAGTGCAACGCTTCTGTGGGGTTTGGAGGCCACTCTGCTCCAAGCAGCAGGTTCTAGGGTCACTGTTCTGTCTCAATTAATGTTTCTATTTTTTTCTGAAGAGTTCAAGAATCAAGCAATACCGCATTTTATTTTCTCTTACAGCATCTCTACATGGTAGGCACTATAAACTATTATGACAGTCATTTGTGGAAAATAAACTAAGGCACAGGGAAATGAAAGTGCATGGCCCAGGGTCACAGAGTGAGTCAAAAGACAGAACAGAGTCTAGGCCAAACCTCTCCCTTCCATACATTTTTCTGAAATTAACTTTTAAAGCTTCATTCATGATAAGACTTTTCCAGCTTTATGGTGGATAGACACGCAGTTGAGAAACAGCTGGCCTAATGCCACATGGCAGGTTGTTCCCTAGAATTCAGATGTCTATATTCTACAGCCACACCCCGTGGCACGCCACTCTGCTGCTTTGCTGACACAGTTGGTTCTAAGAACATTACAGGTGAGGCCAATAGTCACCAGCACTCAGCCTCACCATCAAACAAAGCATTGCAGATTTAACAGAAGGTAGGCAATTAGTTCTAGAGTGGTTTTGTATTTTGTTTTGTTTTGTTTTTATCAGAGGCCTTAACTTATGTAAAATAGTTCAATGTAAATGGTAATGATATCAGGCAATGTTTACTACCTTAATAATTCTATCTCAAGTCCATATGATCATGGAAGGATCCTCTTCCTAGAGAAATGCACACACACACATATATATACACACACAAAGTTTTGGCCACAGTCTGGGATAGGGGTGTAGCTTTCTGGATGCCAGAAGTTACTGTATTAATGAAAGAGATGTATTTTAGGTATTAAAATAGTCTTCAAAATTCCTGAGTTAAAGAGAGTGGGTGTGTGCTATCACTTTCTGTTTGTTTTCTGAAACCTCAGGGTATCACTTTCTGGATGCTTCATTACTTTGATCAACGAGTACTAACAGCAAAAGATCCTATCAGGCCAGTGGAACTTTCCGAGTGTCATTTCAGACTTCTTGCTCTTTTCTTAGGTGTCAACTGTGGAATTTAATCTTTTATTAGAAGGTGCCTTAATTGAAGGGTTTGTAGTAGCTCAAAGGAAATCCTCTGACCAAAGCATGTTTACCCTGTTTTCCAGGAGTTCAAAATGGTAGCTACTGTCTTCAGATTGTCTTTATTTAGAGGTAAAAGGGCCAGTCTTACTTAGAAAGAGATTAGATTGCCTAAAGACATATAAATGAGTATATTCAGGAAATATATATCTGATATATAGGCATAAAATAAAGAGCTTTACTCAGATGTTCACCTATGTAGTTTGATACTTCTCTATGTAATGGAGCACAGGATACATGAGGGGTACCCAAAAAAACCCGGAAGTATTTATTAAAAAATTGTGTATTTATTCTTACATGTTTAAACTTCAGTCACCTTCAAAGTATTCTCCATTTGATGTAATACACTTATTGAGCGGTTTTTTTCCACTGCTTAAAACAGTTTTGAACTCAATTTTGATGCTTTTTAGTGCTTCTGCCTTTTTTTTTTTTTTTTTTTTTTTTTGAGTTGGAGTCTCACTCTGTCGCCCAGACTGGAGTGCAGTGGTCGCTCCCGGCCACTGCAGCCTCGACCTGCTGGGCTCCGGCAATCCTTCCGCCTCAGCCTTCCAAGTAGCTGGAACTACAGGCGCGCGCTACCACACCTGGCTAATTTTTTAAATTTATTGTAGAGATGAGGTCTCGCCAAGTTGCCCAGGTGGGTCTCAAACCCGCGGGCTCAGGCAATCCACTCACCTCAGCATCCCAAAGGCGCGGGATTACAGGCTGAGCCACCCAGCACTTCTGCCGTTTTTTGTTTCACTTCTTCTACATGAACAAAATATTTCCCTCTGAGGACTATTTTCATCTTGGGAAACAAAAAAAAAAGTTCTCGGGGCGAAATTGGGTGAATAGGAAGGGTGGGGCACGGAGGTCGTGGTATTTTTGGTCAAAAACTGCTGAACACTCATCATGGTATGGGCAGGTGCACTTGTAAATCACCCATCATGAAATGGGCAAACACATTGAAAGAATCTCCCCCAAAAAATTCACTGAAGCCGAAGGCAGCCTGTCACAACAACACTGGCTAGTACACTGATGCCAACAGGTTCCTAGATCACTTACCTAGCAGGGAAGCCTGTACTACAAGGGGCCTGTCCTCTAAAAAATAATTCCATTTTATTTGTGTCCTCCCTTGTATTTTCTTTTAGTATCCTTGGTATCTCTGGAGAACAATGGCAAAGAAAAAAGCATGACTTTTAGAATGTGCATCTGTAGCTACTGATATATATTCTATTACATGTTCTCAAAAGCCTTTTTCTGAATCCCTTCAGAGCTGTCATCCGATCTATTCCAGAATCTGCCTCAAGTAAGACTGCTAAAATCTGTGAATATGTTGTGGACACTTACTTGGGAACTTATGTTCCTGGCTGAGAGCAAGTAAACGTTTCAATTCTGTAGGGAAAAAAAGGAAAACGATTAAAGCTTAAATGTCTAAATAAAAGTCACTTAAAAATAAGTAAGAATAATTCAGAAATTAAAGCAACATTAGGCTTGTGAATGAACTGATTTTAAATTTACCTTCCTCATCTATTAAGTAGCTTGATGCTATTCCATCAGTGTCTGTTACATCGCAAGAGTAAATGCCCACGTCATCCATCCCGAGGTCTTTGAAGGTAATTTTCGTCCTTCAGAACAAAATATTTTTCTTAGAAATGAGGTTGCGTGGGATCCATGAGCCTGTGTTTCCCCATCTCTGGGCATTTCCACATGTGACTTCTTTTATTTGGAACACTTCCTCTGATCTTGCTGAGCTAAAGCCTACCCATCCTTGGTGCCTCAGATTAAATGTCATTTCCTCTGGAAAGACTTTCCTGACCTCCTTCCAGGGGGTGATGGTGCTGATCCCACAGCACCATGTTACCTATCAGTACTCATCCCACAGGAAGTATTGAGCTGATCAGCCTTTGCTGGGGAGACTGAATTTTTTCCTCCATGGGACACAGCCTGCTGTTGGTAACTCGGGTGTCTTTGCTGTCATCCCCTTTATCTTCCTTTTCTGAATTTATCACACAGCATCTGTATCTGTACCACTGTATAATTACTGTGCCTTCAGACACCAATCTGCTTTATTTACTGTTGTATCCCTAGCACCCAGTACCTTGTCTGGCATGTAATATGTGGAAGAAATAAATGAATGACTCAGTGGTCTCATTCATTGTGTTTTCCAATATTTGCAAGTTATATTGCTAGTCAGTGTCTAAGATCAACCAATAATTGAAATGTGACATGCACAAAGCGGAAGGAAAATTTATAGTTTGTCCTTTCTAAGGTCAAATGTGATCTTTGAGCAGCAGCAGGTATCATAGCCAGTGAGTTTTATCCAAAGTGATATTAGTGCTAATTGAAAACTTTTCCCAATATTTGTTAATTTGCAGTATAGTTGGTATTGGCAATTTTTTGACAGTCTCTGCAGAGACTGAATATCTGGGGTGGGGGGGAGGAAGGGGCAAATGTGTTTTAGTTCAAGAATTTTACAGCACAGAAAAATGTCTTAATTATATTCAGAATTTTCTTGTCACTCTCCATTTCTGAGATATACTGGCCTTCGTTAGAATAGAAAAAATACTTAGAAATTCTTTGCTTTATCAAAAACAATCCAATATAGTTGACACTATGAAAATACAAAGCTTGATAAGCTTTTGCTATCAAGTTTTTGCTATAAAGCAAACTCAAAAGAAAACTCAAAACCTTGGAGCTGAAAGAAAGTAATACATCATGAAGCCACCCTCATTCTCTTCCCCCGCATTTTACAGAAAAAAAAGATCAAAGATCCATGACGTTAAATAGCTGCCCAAGGTTATCTAGCCAGCTCCTGGTAGAGCTGAGCCTACAACTCATCTGTCCTGGGCTTCCTATAGAGTCTGCTGTGCTATTTTGTAGCTCATGAGTGTTGGTGAAGAAAACAGAGAAGATCATCCTTAATCCATTCAATTTACCATGACTTGAATCAACAAGCAGCAAGTTCTTCCCAGCCTCCTCATCATTACTTGAAGATTTCAAAATTTCATAGGTAATGAGAATAACCTTTAAAGCGGACAGTTATGTCAATCAAGCTTTTTTCACATCATAAATGCAACTACATACGAGGAAGCGCTTTAAAAGGAACAATGTGAAAGGTACTTTATGAGGATCATTATTTTGAAGGTTTAAGTTGTTATGATTTTTTTACAATACCAGATACATAATATTTGTGATTCCATCCTCTCATTTGTAATTTAAGTGGGAATCAAAGGGCTCACCTCATGCTCCTCAAATGAGAGGAAAGCCCATGGCTATGATGAATGGTCCTTACTTGTTGCCCTTGCTTTCGGCTTCTAATCGCGGAGAGTCCTCGGTGGATACATCATCTTTGGACCAGATGAACTGGGACTTTGGAGTTATCTGATCACATTCGAAGTTCAGTGAAATGACTCCATCATCATCCACATTTACAACAACCTCTTTAGTTCCTAGAAGATCAAAAAGAAGGCCGTCATATTTGCAGCAGAAATCAACCAAGTAAGAGTTGGTTACCTTGAGATCTTTTACATTAGTCTTAAAGCAGGGCCTGGAGCCTAGGCCAGGGGAAAGCCCCAACTGCAGTCCTGCTCTACAATTCACCTTTTATGCTATAACCTGAAATTAGATGAATGTACCACTTTTCTTAGGTAGATTCAACACCATGGACAGTACTGTTTGTCCAGGGCTGGAAAAAATTGGTTGATGTGACTGATGGTACAGTAATGGGAGCAGATTGATCGTACTAAGGGGGACAAAGCAGCTTTAGAAAAAAGGAAGGTCAAATGATTCTTATCAGGCACCGATTCATGACTTTTGCTTCAAAAACACCCACATCCACTCAAAGGGACATTGAAGGGGATTGAGTAGGGAGACTAAGAACCACCTATATTCACATGTTCAAAGTTTATAAGTTATTAAAGAATGGAGAAATATATGAAAACTTGCTCTCCTGATCACACAACTATAAATCAATTTAAAGATGCCCTCTAGATTAGAACGATAGCGACTGAGAAATGATTATTATTGAACTATGTGATTAGAATGAAAGCAACCGAGAAATGACTATTATTGAACCGCATGAAAATGGAAATGGAAATGAGTTTCAAGAGATTCAGCTATTTCAAGAAGACTGGTTTTTGAATTCTAAAAGAAAATAATTCAGTTAGTATTTAGAATTATTTTATTTTTGAGAGTTATAATAAATTGCACCTGCAGCTAATATAACAATTCAAAGGGAGTTTGTACAGCATATGAAACATTCACATCTATGCCTAAATCCAGTTGAAAGAAGTAAAATGCTCTATTCAAATTTGTACTTATTCAATTGCCAGTCTAAACTTGGTTTGTTTCGGGACATTAGGAAGAATATATTATATTTAATATCAGAAGGATATAGCTTTTTTTTTAAAGCATAAAAATATCTTCCAATAGATACTTCCCAAAATTAGAATGTTTTCTCTCTAGGTTGTATCATAATAGGCCAATATTCTGGCCTACTGTGCAATAAAGCTTGTCAGTGGGAAAAAAATTGCAAAAGTTCTTCCAGGGAAGGTCAAGAGGAAACCAGTGTGTTTACTCATGGCAGTGTGTGTTTCAACTACAAACCTCCAAAAAGTGATTGTAGCACATGCAAAGCTTAGAAAGACTGGTTCTAGGAGATTTTTAAAAATTCCTTTTTTTCTTTTTGAGTCAGGGTCTCACTCTGTCACCCCAGGCTGAAATGCAATGGCAAATCATGGCTCACTACAGCCTCAATCTCTCGAGTTCAGGTGATCCTCTGGCCTCCGCCCCCTCCGCCATCCCCCAGTAGCTAGGACTACAGGCGTATGCCACCACACCTGTTTTATTTTTATTTTATATAAAAATGGGGTCTCACTATGTTGCTCAGGCTGGTCTCGAACTCCTGGGTTCAAACAATTCTCCTGCCTCAGCATCTCAAAATGCTGAGATTACAGGAGTGAGTCACCGTACATGGCCTAAAATTCCTTTTATAAAATAAACAAAGAAAGGGTTATTTTCTGGCTGGGCTTGGTGGCTCAGCCTGTAATCCCAGCACTTTAGGAGGCCAAGGCCAGTGGATTGCCTAACCACTGCACTCCAGTCTGGGTGACAGAGTGAGACTCCAACTCACAAAAAAAAAGAGAGAGAGAGGGTTATTTTCCTATTTGGCTACATAGATAAACTGAAATAATGATTAACTAAGGCTTAATTATTCCCTAAGTGACAAGTCCACCATATGTTACTTTTTAAAGGGCTACGTCTATCCCACTAGATGTAGCAGACCATGTTCTATTTCTACTCCTGATAACACATCACTAATCCTAACACTCCATTGCTGCATGGTAAATATTGAACAAATGCTGTTATTAAAACTTAAGAAAAGACTAACACTGAAGAGTGTTGAGATTTAGACAGCATTACACCATTTGTGTGGTTGAGTCACAGAAAGAATATAAAAATAAATTTTTGTATATCTGTATTGTTCTGAAGAGGAGAGAAGAGGGGATGAAATCTTGCTTTCAGCATATCTATTTTAGAAGCATGACCATTTGTTCATATTAATCATTCACTGTCTTATCTGTAATCCTTCTTTAAAAGGAAGTGAATCATCCATATGCTTGCTTTTTATTATATTAGAGGTATGAATTAAGTTTACAACCGAAAAATAATACTTCACAAAAGTGAAAGATTAGACTTTTCTACAAAGGAGCCACAAAACTGGAAGAATGTAGACAACTTAATTAGCTTCATCTTTCTCTTAATTCTGTAGATAATTTTTGTACTGTAACACCTCACCTATTTGGAACATTGCCCAAGCCAAGAAGTAAGTAAAATAAGCCTTCATCTAAGAGCCAGTGCTGATGTGACAAAGTCTATACACTAGTATCCTGCACATTCACAGGAAGATTCCATAAACCATCACTTGGAATCTATTCATATTTTGCTTGAGACAATTCTTTTTTTTTTTTTTTTTTTTAGTTGGAGTCTCACTCTGTTGCCCAGGCTGCAGTGTAGTGGCACACTCATGGCCATCATGGCCACTCCAGTGTCTACTTGCTAGGAACTGGAGATTCTTCCACCTTAGCCTTTCAAGTAGCCAGAACTACAGGTGCGCGCTGTACTTGGGCTAATTTTTTATTTATTGTTGAGACAAGGTCTCACCAAGTTGCCTGGGCTGGTCTTGAACCCTCAGGCTCAGGCAATTCACTCACCTTGGCTTCCCAAAGTGCTGGGATTACAGGCTGAGCCACCGAGCCCGGCCTGCTTGAGACAATTCTAACATGTTTTGTTGGTTGGTTTCTCTCAATAGATGAAACTCAAAAAGAGAAGGAAGTAAGAAGCTACTATTAGCAGGCACACTGAAAATAAGGACAATGACAGCAAGAGAGGAGGCGGAAAGACGAAAAAGTAGGCCCAAAGACATGATTTAGTATGGGTGCAAATAGCTCCTCACCATAACAAAATCGTTGTATTGCAACGCTGTGTAATAAATAAGGCTGATACTTATGGCTCTGAGTCACCGGACAAGGTAATTAAGATTAAGTATACTCCATCTAAGAAGGTTGAAAAGCACTTGAGAACTGTAATCTATTTTAAAAGAATTTTAGGGGAAGGGGGCACATAACATCAATGAGTACCAAATCTCAAAGCAGGCAAAGTGGGGGCCAAAGGGAGGCCCAAACTTTACCTGTACAATGACCACTTATGTAACTAATCCTGAATTGTACTCCACATCTTTAAAAGAAGAAGAAGAAGAATTAGAATTCTCATCAAAGAGTCTTTAAATGATTTTTTTTTTTGAGTCAGAGTTTCACTCTGTCACCCAGGCAGGAGTGCAGTGACTTGCTCATGGCTACCACAGCCTAGATCTTTTGCACTCAGGCAATCCTTTTGCCTCAGCCATCAAGTAGCTTGAACTATAGGCGTGCGCCACCCTGCCCAGTTACTTTTTTTTACTTATTGTAGAGATGAGGTCTGGCCATGTTGCCCAGGCTGGTCTCGGATCCCGGGGCTCAGGCAATCCTCTCACCTCAGCCTCCCAAAGTGCCGGGATTACAGGCGTGAGCCACCGTGCCCAGTCTTAAAATTGAAATTTTAAAGTATTAATGCTTTTGCAGTACATTCTCAGGTAAGTGGAACAACTGGGCATCTAAAACAACAGGTTTTAGAATGGCCAGATTTAGTTTCAAACCCATGGAACTGGGAAATAGGAAAGCCACGCTTAGATGCCGTGTCAACAGACTCTGTTACTGAGGGAAGCATAAAGAGCTGAATCCTCAAAGGACAGTGGCCTTTGTATTTGTGGGTTCTGCATCCACGGATTCAATCAATCATGGATTGAAAGATTCAGAACAAAAGCAACAAAAAAATAATAACATGACAATGACAAATAATAAAAATCAAAAAATAAATATAGTACAACAACTATTTTCATAGCATTTGCAGTCTATGCAGTATTATAAGTAATCTAGAGATGATTTGACTATCTGGGAGGATGCATGTAGATTATATGCAAATACTACACCATTGTATATCAGGAACTTGAGCATTCGTGGGTTTTGGTATCAGTGGGGGGTCCTGGAATCAATCCTTCTAGGGTAATAAGGATGATTATATTCTGGAAAATTATCTTTTGTACAGCACTTGGAGATCTTTTGTGAAAATATGAAGTGAAGCAAACAATGTTGATTTCCTTTTTTAATTAAAGGTTGTTATTTTTAGGTTCCAAGCAACATATGTGTTTCTACCTCAGCCTATGAGTTACATCCATTACCTTATAGGTGAGTTGTAGCATTAGAATGTGGCAATTTTTTTCAAAGTCTTAGATTAAAATGCATAATTTAAAATTAAGTAATTGCCAGTAGAGACGAAGTAAGAGAAGGGGATTAGCTGTAATGTCAGCTAGTATCTAAGAGTTTTTCTCATCTGTGAATCTCTTCTTGATTTGTCATAAGAATGTCTGCAGTGGGCAGAAGAAAGCGGCATGGACATTTCTTCAATTTAATACACACCTAATGGTGGCTATGATGGGTGCCACTGGTTGATTTATGTAAATAAGTGAACAGTAAAGGGAACAAATAAACAGTTGCAACTATATTTGTCACTTAAGGTTTAGAAATCAAAACTCATTAAGAGGAGTATTTGATTGAATTTTTATTTTTCAAACAGTTGCGTTGACTGGTTGTTTCATTTATTAAGAATAGGATTAAATTCTACAAAAGCTGGGATTATGTCTTTCATATCTTCTGTACACATTTACATGTGCCAGGGACTGGATTGATAAAAAACAGCTTTAAAAAATTTAAAATTGCAACATTTGGCCAGGCATGGTGGCTCAAGCCTGTAATCCCAACACTCTGGAAGTCCGAGGTAGAGGATTGGTTGAGCCCAGAAATTGAAGACCAGCCTGGGCAACATAGCAAGACCTTGTCTTTACCAAAAAAAAACCCAAAAAACAAATAATTAGCTGGGTATGGTGGCCCATACCTGTAGTCCCAACTACTTAAGATGGTAGTGGGAGAATCACTTGAGCCCAGGAGGTTGAACCATGACTGTGCCACTGCACTGCATCCTGGGCAACAGAGTGAGATCCCGACTCAAAAAACAAAACAAACAAACAAAATTGCCACATGTATTTTATTGGAACTTGCCTCACTAAAGCTGAAGCATAACACCAGTATTTTAACAAATAGGTAAGATGAAATAAAAGTACCAAAAAGAAAATATTCTATTGGCAGTGGGTTTCCTACTAATGTTATCTTCAGAATTTGAAGCTTGATCTCCTCTCTGACAAATCAATGACGCTAGCTGAAGTATCATTCTAAAGTAAAATATCATTCTAGAATTATCTATCATTTCAACTGACAAAGTATCATTCTAAAAGTAATAATAATCTCAAGCTTCTGAAAAATCAAATCTGCTGAAAATATTTCAAATACTAGTTAGTTATTTAAGCATATCTCTGAAGTCCCATCACAATTCTCATTAGAAAATGCTTAATCAAAATAACTTAATATTGCAAATAAAGAATACACTTGAAACACTATCATTGTGAAAATATAAAATAAGGTTATTGTCTTAAAATGACAAATGCAACAAGGTACTGTCTTAAAATGACAAATGCAACAAGGTACGACTCCTTTCCTGCTTGTCACAGGAATTACAACGCTGATTCTGTCACACTCTTTCAATATGGGCTTTCAAGTTCCAAGCCTTCTGTTACTGTTTGGTTTTAATTAATTTGTTACCATAGTTCTTTGAATGAAGGCTTTTTTTAAAAAAAAAGAGTGATTTAGAGACCAAGTTACCAATGGGAAAAAAGATTCTACTTTTATCCTAGGTTTAGCGGGGAAAATGGTTTTTGGAAAATACTTTAAATAAATTATTTGGGACAATAAGGAATAAATATTAGGAAGCAGGAGTTTAAAACAAAATGAAGGCAGGCTCGGTGGCTCAACCTGTAATCCTGCGCCTTCGGGAGGCTGAGGTGAGTGGATTGCCTGAGCCCGCGGGTTCGAGACCCGCCTGGACAGGCGAGACCTCATCTCTACAATAAATCAAAAAATCAGCCGGGCATGGTAGCGCATGCCTGTAATTCTGGCTACTGGGAAGGCTGAGGCAGAAGGATCGCCGGAGCCCAGCAGTTTGAGGCTGCGGTGGCCGTGAGCGGCCACTGCACTCCAGTCTGGGCGACAGAGACACCAACTCAAAAAAACTCACAAAACAAACAAACAAAAAACAAAATGATATCACTTGAAAAATTTAAAAGTAGGAAGAACAACTAGAAATTAACTTGGAGTTTTTGCATCTCTAAAGGAATGATTTCGTCTATGGCTATACTACCCTGAATGCACCCGATCATGTCTGAAAAGGAAGGATTTCTATTTATACAATAAGAGGAAGGAGATATGTTCATCTGGAGAGTCAATTTTTTCACATATTAAAATCTAAGAGGAATTAATAGTGAGATTCTTTAAATAAGAGGTCCTAGATACATAGTGAGCAAAAAAGTCTATTGCAATTTTGCAAAAGATATATAATATTCAAATAGATGATTCCTTTCATAGGTGTTCTAGCAAAATCGAGACCAATTATTAAGCACTGACAGCATTTCCAACATGCACTGGACAGTGCCTTGTGTACAATGCCACAGAGAAAACCTGAGAGAAAGGTCTAGATACAACATCCTCAAATTTTCTTGTTAGAATGTCCCACGACTTAACTGAGCTTTTGCTAAGAGCTAAGCTACTGTCAATTAATTCATGGCTGAGCTCTGATAAATGCCTAAAGAGACATATTCTCTAAAGTTGATTAATGTATGATCAAAATGGTTCAGATGGGCAGAAAGCAAGCTTGATGTTCAGCTATCAAACTGCAATTTGATACCCATAGGAATCCCTATGGGTTGGTATTCTTATTCAGATGAAGGGTCATCTCATTTTCCCACAAAATTGGGGTGGCAAAGCAGACCAAAAATTGGCACAACTTCAATTTTCATAAAAATGACCTTTGAATCTGCTCAAGGACATGAAGAATTCGATTAAGACCTCAGGAGATTTAGGTATAGAAAGTAAAATAAAAGTTTTTGGGGGGGGCAGGGGGCCTGGAAAGGATTGAAGAACAGCTTTTCAGCTCCTCAATCCTAGACGAATCCTTTACATGGACACAGGAATATCTGACTGCATTTTAATGGTTCCTCCTGGTTTACCAGAAACTCCCAATATGTGAATGGAATAAGGTGTGACCCAAGGCTCAAATGAGCTATTTAGAAATTAACTCACCCCATTCCACTTTTCTCTCCCTTCCAAAAAAAAAAAAAAATGACAAAAAAAGATACAGTTTAAAAGCTGAAATAAAACCACGGTAAACTGTTCACCCTCTCATACATTTCATAATCTGAGACTTTTTTTCTCATGTAGTCTTTTACATCAGCATGAATACATCACTTTCAAAAGCTTTAATTTTTGTTCTTTTCCAAGGTTTGTGTATGTGTGTGTGTGAGATGATATTTAAAAAACTAAGAAGTGGGACAGAATACAGGTTGATGGAAGTGACTTATTGCAATTAGTCACATGTGACACTGAGTTGCCCTGAGTTTCAGATGAGGACTGCTGGCTGAGTCATCACGTGGTACTCACACTGGTGCTTCCACTAGATGATTTTTTCCCCCAGTTTGCCCTTTATAACCAGGACATGTAGTACAAAACACCTAGGGTTAAGTGGATACACTGAGCTACAACACTTAGTCACACTCTCCGGTGAAACATTCATTATTTTTTCATTTAATAAATTAACTATTATATACAGGTACTTTACAAGGCTGTCAGCATATATACAGAAAAGATAGTTTTTATTTGGAGCCCACAGTCTAATGTATGGTTCTCAAGACTGGTTTCATACTGGAATTACCAAAAGAGCCAAACAAATAAACAATAAACTTTTCTCCAGGGACTTGGCCGTAGAGTTTTTGTTGTTGTTGTTGTTTGTTTTTTAAGACATGGGGTCTTCTCTGTGGCCCAGGCTAGAGTGCAGTGGTGTGCTCATAGCTCACTCTAAATCTTCACCTCCTTAGCTCAAGCGATTTTCCTCCCTTGGCCTCCCAAGTAGCTAGGATTACAGGTGTGTCCATCACACTCGGGTAATTTAAAAATTTGTGTTTTTAGAGATAGAGTCTTGCTATGCTGTCCAGGTTGGTCTCAAACTCCTGGCCTTAAGTAATCTTCCTGCCTCAGTCTTCCAAAGCACTGGATTACATGTGTGAGCCACTGTGCCTGGCCTATTTTCTTTTTTTTAAGGAATGACTTATCTCCTGTCACCAGCCCGTCAGCCTTAGAGATCCTAATTTAATTGGTCTGAAGCAGGGTCTGGATACCAGTATTTTCAAAAAGTTTCTGGCATGATTCTAATGTACAACTAAGGTTGAGAACTGCGTCATAGTGGGTGAAGGAGATCAGTTAGTAAGCAAATACAAGAGCAATTTTCCAAATTAGCCCGTTGAACTTATCTAAAAAGTCAGCCTGACTTCCTGCTTCAGTATCCAAGTGGCTCCACCACTTGGCCACTGAGCACACATTTACCTTCTAATCCCCACCAGGCTCTGGGACCAACCAAAGTTTAGACACTGGAGCTGTAATGAACCCTTGGTTAGCAGACTGTCAACTCAACCCCAAGTCATCATTCCTTCTGGTAGTGCATGTTCCTAACCTGCCTTGCTTCTTGTGACCAAGTCCTAACTTCCTGTAACCCAGTTCCTGCTCAAGATTCTGCCAGGTGTCTGGGTTCTCCTGCCTATCACCTGATTCTCTTACCTGCTGCTCGGATTCTCTGATAAGAATACCTGCAGTCTCTACCACCAGCTATTGTTGCCCTCCAGATCACTTGCCACACCTTGGCAGGTCTCTCTTGTCTTCCATCTGATCGTGCTCACCTGGACTTCACCTCCACCCCAGGCCTGATGCAATCAACCACAGACACTGTCTTTAAAATACTAATATCGAGAAGAGCACATAGTTTTATGTGCCAACATATCTACATTAAATAATTTTTATCCTATTCTTTTTATAGGATTTTTAAACGATGAGACTTCTTGGTAAAGCATGCCACAACCCATTATCTGATCCTCATTACCAGCATATTAGACTTTGTAGCAATATCTGGGCTATGTCCACCTGAGCACTCTTTGACTTCTTTTTTTTTTGAGTTGGAGTCTCACATCGTCACCCAGGCTGGCTTGCAGTGGCACGCACAGGCCACCCCAGTGTTGATCTGATGGGCTCCAGCAATCCTTCTCAGCCTTCCAAGTAGCCGCAACTACAGGTGTGCACTACTACACCCGGCTAATTTTTTTTAATTTATTGTAGATACGAGGTCTCACCAAGTTGCCTGAGGTGTTCTCGAACCCGGGGGCTCAGGCAATCCTCTCCCCTCGGTCTCTCAAAGTACTGGTATTACAGAATGAGCCACTGAGCCCGGCCAAGTACTCTTTGACTTCTAAGGGAGACCAGTGATCCCACCAACTTCAGTGGATTAAGTTAACTTTTCATTGTAATTCAAGTTACACTTGAGTTATCTTGTGAGATGTATTTGTGGTTCGCTGTGACAAGACAGCTTTATTTTCTATCTGAAATTTTAATAATGCACCCCAAAAAGAAATTGTTCTTCTGAAACAGCAAGCAAAGTTTCTCATCCTAAATCTTGGAGTTGATAATGTGCCTCCTCCCAGCCCCATCCATTATAACATAAGATAAATATACGGCTAAAAATAAAATATTTATATTTAACAAAACAAATAAGTACAATTTTACAGGGACTTACAAAACCTTAATACTTTATTGATAGCCTCTTCAGCTATGGAGAATATTTATGAACTATCCTAGTTCTCCTCAGGCTTTTCCACTATTCTGTAAGCCCTATGTGCAGAGATGATTGGCACCTGGCACACAGTAGGAGCTCAAGAAATACATGTGGTAAGAATGAATGTGCCTGTGCACACGAAACAAGTCCAAATGTCACTGAATCTTTGGCACTCCTTTACAGGGCAGCAATTTTTTTTTTAACAGTGCAGCATTTTGATTGTGTATCCCATGATTCTTTCCTAGGCTGTGGGCCAGTGGTTGTGAATGAGCTAATATGGTGCCGCTCAGCATATCAACGTCTGCAGCTGTTATTTGTGGTTATACCCTGGAATGAAATGGCCACCAAATGAGTTTTGGTACCTTATTTCAAGTCAGTGAAACAAAAATCTCACCCAGGAAGTCACCAGTAGTTCCTTTTCTGGTGGCAGAATTTCCTAGCGATGGCTTTGTTAATGCTATGCCTGGCCATCTGCCATTCTAAGGTCATGGAAGAGAAAATAAGAAATTGGTTTAAGATTTCTTCAGTCAATCAGATTTGAACTCCAGGGCTGAAAAGGTGCTTCTGAAGTGCCCATGACAAAATGTAAGAGTTTACTTGTTTAGCAGTCTAAATGCTGCTCGTAGGAGGGTAGACTCTACCCATAGGCCCTTGTGAATGTCCGTTTGGCACCTTTCTTATTCACAGAGTTGTCAACTGAAGGGTCTGATTTCTACAGGAATATATGTCCTGGTGTCTTTGTGTGTTACCTTTACCTGGTGTATATGTTTGTAACATTTCTGTTTTCTCATGAAATTCGCAAAGGTTACTTTTATGAGTGTGGCACTCTCTCTGGACACCTACCACGCTTTTGTCTAAGAAGGTTACTTTTGTCAAACTCTTGAGAGAGTAGGTATAAGAATAGCTGAAAATACATTATGAAGGAATAGGATGAAAGGAGTAGATACTTCCTCAAAGGGTACATTTTATACACTCTTCAAAGTAACACGCAGTGAAAGCAGCATTTTCTATATTTATATTATTTTCTCATCAGTAAAATAAATATTATATTATATATCGGTCATTTGTTTATTTTGGTCTTAAAATAGGGTCAGATAAAGCAAAAGTGCTTGAACTAGAATGAATATAAACTTAAAACAGTTAGGTAATTTTTTTATCATCTTTCATTTCCAGTGCTTTCTTTCATGTCACTTTAATGAACTAAAATATATGATAACTTTGGAAAACAATACAGGCTAAATGATAAAAGAAATTACTATACACTGATCTAAAACTATTTGGACAATGAACACTGTCAACTTTGTTCTTATAAGAAAGGGAAAGACTGTCTTCTCTAGTTCATTCATGGCTTCTCTTGAAGCTGGGAAGTGAGGGCTGCCTCAACTATAGACCATTCAGTTAGGATCGCTGTTAGTTTAACCCAGGGGTCAATGAACTATGGTCTGTGGGCTGAATCTGGCCCATTGCCTCTTTTTGTATGGCCCACAAGCTAAAAATGATTTTTACATTTTTCAACAGTTAAAAAAGAAGAAATAAAGATTAATATTTCAAGACACGGGGAAATTACTTAAGATTGAAATTTTATAATGACTATAATATATCACGTTATGTGATGCATATAATGTGCATGATAAAGTTTTATTAGAACATAGCCATGGTCATTAGTTTATGTATCTTCTATGACTTCTTTCATGCCATAGCAGAGTTGAGAAGTTGTAACAGAGACCATATGGCTGTAGAGTTGAAAATGTTTGCTATCTGGCCCCTCACAGAACAAGTTTGCCGACCCTGGTTTAAACATAATAGGTACAATTCCATAAACCCTATTTTGTCTGAAGTTTGTGTCTGCTAATTGAGTGATTCCAGCTTCCCATATGATTGGGAAAATATTCTTGTGAGACTTAATGGCCAAGGTATAATAGGAATGATGACCAGGAATGAATGCTTGGAACATTTGGTCCAGGAAGCTTAATTGGATCAAGAACGTCCGTGTTTTTAGGTATGAATCAGAATAGCCCCAGGACCACTTCAAATCTGGCCCATCCTTGTTCCAAGGCGCCTTGGAACAACAGGATGATGGGATCAGTGATTACCATGTCCTAAGGTTATTACTTATCAATTATATTCAAGTAGCATATATTAATGACTTTGAAAATTAGGAAAAGCGCAAAAAAGTTAGGTTGAATGTCACTTCTGTACCTTACACAGATTAGATTAATTTTAGTGAAAGAGTAAAAACTCACCTGGGCGTGTCTCTGCCACGACTGGGCCAGCAAGGTCAGAAGGCTTTCCGACTCCCGCCTGGTTTATGGCACGGACACGGAACACGTAGCCGACGCCCTTCTTGAGGCCTCGCACCTGGAAGAAGCAGGTGTAGAAACAATGGGTGTTGTGTGAAGCAGTGGGTGTGTTATGTCATTTAAACCGACGTGCTCTTCCTCTGCAATAAGACTTAGTCATGTAGCACCAGGGATGCAGGACTTGTGTTCTGGACCTGATTCTGTCAAGAACTAGGGAGTGACTTTAGCTTTAGACTATCTTCTCTCTGGACCATCTGTAAGTAGAAGAGAAGTTTCCAAGATCAAACTCTGATGTTCTCCTCTTTTTAGATAATTTAATGACTGCCAACACCCAAAGCAGAGACCAATGTACGAATGAGTCAGTCACCTTCTTCCTTCATCAAAAAGACAAAATACAAAGTGTTCCAACTATAGTATAAACGTTGCCTTCCCCCACCCCTGATCCTTTTGAGACATTCCATGAATAATTTCAGATGAAATTCTTGGCAAAAGGAGAATGAAAAGCATGACTCATGAGCACTTTCCATTTGTTTAAAAGCATGATCAAACACTAGAACAAAACAAACAAAAATTACCCCTATAAATTTAATATAGCCATTTCTCACTAAATAAACATAAAATTAGCACAATTGTGAATTTAAGTAGTTTGTGAATAATCAAAGTGTATTAAAATTCTAAATCCTTAAGTTTTTAATTTTTAAGATGTTTGCTGAGAACCTACTACATATGTGCCACTAGGCTAGAGTTACAAAGAGTTGTAAAAAAATGTATAAACTATTTTTGTATGACAGTCCCACTTCTTTTTTGTTTTAATATGGCTTTCTTTGGGTTCTGCACAATCTCATTGCTAGTATCAATGCTGTTAATATTTTATCAAAAATTATCTTTTTTTTTTTTTTTTTTGAGAAAGCAGGATTTATTGAGAGGACAGAAAAGCTCCCAGAGTGGGAGGGGACCCAGCAGATTGCCCCCCCATTATATTTTTATTTTAAAACAAATGGCTTTTAAAGACTATATTATGCTTTCAGAAGGAATGTATTACATACAGGAGGCATAATTTTTTCCCGAAATGTGATGAAGATCAATGTCCAAAATGTGATTTAAGTCAAACAATGCTAGAATAAATTTATTCAACTCAAGTGTCTCTGATCATGTATTTAAATGAGCTATGTGTTAAATTGTTCAGCTTTGGCGGGGCTCAGTGGCTCAGCCTGTAATCCCAGCAGAGGCGAGTGAATTGTCTGAGCCCGCAGGTTCGAGAACAGTCTGGCCAACTTGGTGAGACCTCGTCTCTACAATAAATCAAAACAATTAGCATCCACCTGTAGTTCCGGCTACTTGAAAGACTGAGGCGGAAGGATCGCTGGAGCCCAGCAGGTCGAAGCTGGGGTGGCCGTGAGTATGCCACTGCACTCCAGCCTGGGCGAGACTCCGACTCAAAAAAAAAAGAAAAAGAAAAAATTGTTAGGCTGTAAATCTAATTAATTAACTTAATTACAGATTAAATGCAGAGTTTGATATGTTTAAATTCCAAGTTTAGAAATAATGCCAGGAACCTGGATTCCCAAAAAAGAAACAAAAACATTTCTTTATTGTTATAAAAATAGACCAATAACCAGGTGCCTGATACATCTGCACCTGCTACTTAGGTAATGTGTGGCTGTGAGTCAGATTTCTGCAACATGTGCAGGAAGTATCTTCACATTCCAGTGTCTAGTCACTGGGATGACAAGAGCACTCCTCCACTCTTCCATGGCCACGGAGGCAATGACCACTAACCTTAACCGCACCACAAATAGGTAATCTAGGCAGCTGTTGCACATCTATTTTCCTTTTCTTGGATTTTTTTTCTTCCCTATAATTTCCAAGAACATTCCCTTGCCTTCTTTCTCCAGCTCCCCCACTCCTTCCAACAAATCCCTTCTCAATACCAATAAAAAGGAAAAGGAAGAAACCGTGAACTATGCTTGGTTAAATCTTTTTGGTTGAAGGTAATGCATCTTTCACTCTTTCTAGGAACGCCTAGACCCAGATGTTGGAATGAATGTGGATGCTTCCAGCAGAAACTAGTTAGTTCATTATGCTTTGGCTGCAACTCTTCTAGAAGTCCCCCTGTTCGTGGAGCTCTATTTCCTGTCCTCTCTGAAATTTATCAGACTATGCTTTTTTTGTTGTTGTTGTTGTTGAGAAAGCAGGATTTATTGAGAGGACAGGAGAGCTCCCACAATGGGAGGGGACCCGAAAGGGTGGCCTCAGAGTATACTTCTTAATATGTTAAATTTTTTTTCCATTATATGCTTGAAATTTTTCTGAACAAAAAACATCTGGAAGAATAAATATAGACCATAATGGATATGGGGATTAGAAGATATTTTAACTTTCTTCTTTATGCTTCTATTGTTTGAATTTCAAATCACAAGCATGTGTTAGTTTTATAACCAGAAAAGAAAAAAATTCAATTTTCACTTTAAAAACTATTGATAAACTGTAAGATCGTTTTTGAACCCGTAGGTTCAAGACCAGTCCAGGTAACTTGACAAGACCTCGTCTCTACAATAAAACAAAAATTAGCTGGGTATGTAGCATGCGCCTATAGTTCTGGCTACTTGGAAGGCTGAGGCAGAAGGATCACCGGAGCCCAGAAGGTTGGCACTGGAGAGGCCATGAGCATGAGTGTCACTGCACTCCAGCCTGAATGACGGAGTGAGACTCCAACTCAAAACAAAAACAAAAACAAAACAATTATTTGATAGGTCTAAATTCTGTTATTTTTTGCAGGATTGTTGGTCTCCTTTGCTTGGCTTCTCAGCTGAGTCAGGTCCAGCCTCAGGCTCTTGGCATCATCCTGTACTGTGGCAGATTGAGAACCTGAAAATCTTCATCCTGGCCATATACCCCCAATATCCATCCCATCCAGGATGTTTCTGACCTTTCATTTATACTGTCCTTGGGGAGTTTCTTTGGATCCAAGGGCCTCCTGACTCATCTGGACTGCCAAACAGCATCCTAGGCTCTAGTCCTTCCTTGACCTTGTCTCTTCCTCATGAAAAGATGACCTTTCTTATTTCCTGAGGGGCTGGGCTGGAGAGCTGATTGGCATATGCTAAATTGAGTTAATGGCATATTGGGTATAATGGTTTATAGGTTATCTCCCCTGAATAATATATGAGGGGGGGACCAAAAAACCCCATAATTTATGTATAAAAAATTGTGTACTTATTCTTTCATGTTTAAACTTCAATCACCTTCAAAGGACTCTCCCTTTGATACGATACACCTATTGAGACACTTTGCCACTGCTCAAAACAGTTTTTGAATTCACCAGTTTTGACGCTTTTTAGTACTTCTGCATTTTTGTTTTGCCTCTTCCACACTGGCAAACCATTTCTCTTTGAGAATTTTTTTCATTCCGGGGAAATAAAAAAAAAAGTCGATTGGGGTGAGATAGGGTGAATAGGGAGGGCAGGGCACGGGGGTCAAGCCGTTTTTAGTCACAAACTGCTGTACACTCAGCGTGGTGTGGGCAGATGTGCTCGTAAATCACCTGTCATGAAATGGGCAAATGGGCTGAAAGAATCTCCAAAAAAAATTCACTGAAGCCAAATGCAGTTTGGCTAGTTGATACACTGATGCTGATGGGTTCCTAGAACACTTACTTAGTGGAAAAAGCCTGTACTACAAGGGGCCTGCTCTCCAAAAGATAATTCTGGGGTTTTTTTGGGGGGGGGCTCTTCCTAGTATTTACATTGCTTATGGTTACTGTAAATACCTTAACCCCAGAGAGTAGCTAACAGATGGCATAAACTTAGTCCTTGAGGGCAAGTCTGTGAGAGAGATCTTTTAGATCAGGTATTCTTTCAATATCTTTCAAGGTTCACCTTATGGGCAGTGGTCTATTCTGCCAACAGATAGGACTGTGTGAATGCAGTGTGCAACTTTCTGAGTGACTGTGGTGAAGTGACACTTTATTCTAAGCACTAAATAGTAGAATCATATTCCCCACAGTTTCTGAGGCCCTACTTTGGATTCAGGGTCTGCTGGTGCCACTGCTAACACTAGGGGAAGATATTCTTTTGAAATTTCCATTTGGTACAGAAAAGAAATTCAGTGGCTAGAGCAGAATAGTCTTTGACAGAAAGAGTTAGTAACTGGCTCAGTTCGCACGCTCTAGTGGAATGGGGAAGGTAGTGACATGAATAAAGGTGAGATAAGGTCAAGAGTTGCATGAACCCATTCCACTAATCTCTTAGTGCTCCTGTGAGCACAAGCATGAGGGAGCAAAGGGAGACGGGGCATGACCAGAAGAATCAGCAGTTCCAGATTTACTGACTCACTCTAGAAAAACAGCACCCTCAAGTAAAATACCACTCAAAAAAATTAGAGGTAAGAATGAAAAAGTAAGCAGTAGCATTTTCAGACTATGAGTAACGAAAATGTGAAGTGGGTAAGTTGAGGCAAGGAGGGAAAGGAGGAAGAAGGGAGATGGTGGATATTTTTTAAAGCTAGGCTAAGGAATTCAGGTTAAATATAACCAAACTGTCTCAAGTATCATAAACTTTCCCCAACGCCAACAACTGCCAAATGGAATCTTACCAGGAGCTAAATAAATGGGACAGATCAAAGTAGAGATCTGTCCCATGTATTGTATTCAGTATTTATTAATACTGAATTCTGTTTTATCTTGCTAACTTTTTTTTTTTTTTTTTTT
>NW_007261575.1:348783-368455 GCF_000164805.1 Carlito syrichta | reverse complement strand
GCAGTGGCTGCTCCTGGCCACCACAGCCTCGACCTGCTAGGCTCCGGCGATCCTTCCGCCTCAGCCTTCCAAGTAGCCGGAATTACAGGCGCGCGCCACCACACCTGGCTGATTTTTTGGTTTATTGTAGAGATGAGGTCTCGCCAAGTTGCCCAGGCGGGCCTCAAACCCGCGCGCTCAGGCAATCCACTCACCTCAGCCTCCAAAAGGCACGGGATTACAGGCTGAGCCACCGAGCCCGGTTTATCTTGCTAACTTTAAAACTACTATCATTAGGAGAGCAGTTTTCTGTTTTTTTTTTTTTCTTTTGAGTTGGAGTCTCATTCTGTCACCCAGACTGGAGTGCAGTGGCATGCTCCCGGCCACTGCAGCCTTGACCTGCTGGGTTCTGGTGATCCTTCTGCCTCAGTCTTCCAAGTAGCTGGAACTGTGGGTGCACACTACCACACCCAACTAATTTTTTATTTATTGTAGAGATGAGGTCTTGCCACATTGTCCGGGTGGCTCAGGTAATCCACTAGCCTTGGCCTCCCAAAGTGCTGGAATTACAGGATGAGCCACCAAGCCCGGCCCAGTTTTCCCTTTTAAAGGATACTCTAAAACTATGGTCATCCTCTTACCTTCATGTATATGTTTTTAACAGGTGCCTCATTGAGTCCTCGCCACTGGTCATCTTTCGCACTGGCCTCCTTCAAGTCCACGAAGTAACCAGTGATCGGAGTCCGCCCAGAGTGGACTGGAGGCTTCCAATGGAGAACCAGGGAGTCATTCCTGACTTCACTATATTTGAGACTGTGCGGTGGTCCTGAGAGTGAGAGAAGCCAATGAGTAGCAACCACAAGGTAGGAAAGAACACTCAAGTAGGTATACATTTAGAGCCATGCTTGAAGTCTTAAGGCTTAAGTCTGGGGGGTGTTTTAAAAAAAAAAAAAATTAGCATTCATTCCCATGAAAACAGGTATTCTGTGGTCATTTCATATCAAGTTTCTACACTGCCCTCTACATCAACCTATGAAGTCCTAACACCTGTGGGTGGTAGGTGGGTAAGGCCACTTCAAGGTGCCTCTCAGAGGATCAAAACTTCCTGCAGGCTGTTCAGGCCTGCATTAATAACCCTTTATGGAACAGTTTGATTTAGTTGCAGATTCAATTTCAGATTATTTTTGAGTGACAGGTTAAAAATTCCCTCAATCTCGGCCGGGCTTGGTGGCTCAGCCTGTAATCCCACACTTTGGGAGGCCTGAGCCTGCGGGTTCAAGAACCGCCTGAGCAACTTGGCGAGACCTCATCTCTACAATAAATCAAAAAATCAGCCGGGCGTGGTAGCTCGTGCTTGTAGTTCCAGCTACCTGGAAGGCTGAGGCGGAAAGATTGCCAGAGCCCAGCAGGTCAAGGCTGCGGTGGCTGGGAGCGGCCACTGTACTCCAGTCTGGGTGACAGAGTGAGATTCCAACTCAAAAAAAAAAAATTCCCTCAATTTCAAAAAGTATGAAGGAAACAACATAATTTGATGACATATGAATATAGACAGTAATAGTTCCTTCAAAAGTAAAGGAGTAACTCCCAGTTGGAGGAAAATTTCTCCCCTAAAGTAGAAATCCCACAGATGAGTAAAAACAGGTGACAGCTTATGGTTCACAAAAAACTTTTAGCAAAATAACCACTTCCATGGGTCCTGAATCTCTGCTAAGTACTGCCAGGTAATTTACATTCATTTAGTTCATTCATCTTTAAGATAATTAACAGGAACTTCAGAAAGGCCAAGTGACTTGATAATCCTCTGAAGGGAGAAAGCCAGAATGTGCCCTGTATGAATGTTCTTTGTATTCTTGAGAGAGTCCAAACCAAGTAGCTGCCCATATCTTTGCATGACCACCAGCTGCTATGAAGATATTATTTATTGATTTTCATTTTTCCTTTTCTTTCCTTTCTTTTTTAAAAAAAATAGCAACAGACTTCTAACCAACTAATTAAAATCACCTGAAGTGACTCATAGTGACCTGAGGCCAAATTGTACAAACACAACCTCTATCATGCCACGTTTTGGTGTTTTGTAATTGACAGTTCAATATTTGTTTGGCCCTTTACCCTGGCTTAACAGTTATCAATATGTGTCATCCTTGTCTTCCGATATCTTGTATGATAATATATTTAAATATTAACATCCAATACCTCAGACTAGTGTGGTATGTTCTGTCTTGCAAAGGGCTTTTATGGCCATGACCTTGTCATCCTTACTGAGGCATCCATATTGGGAGCACTATCCCTACTTTACAGAGGAGGAACTTCGTTCTGCTGCTTTCCAGCAGCAGTCTAGGAAAAAGACTAATTGAAAAATTGGCTTTCAATCCTAATTCTGCTACTTGCTACCTCCATGACCTTCCATGCATCATTTAGTGTGTCTCAGTTTTTTCATCTGTAAAACAGAAGGATGACAAAATTTTCTTACCACTCTCTTCTTAGAAGAGCTTTCTTGATGTAAGACTTGCCCAACACTACTCCAGTAAGTCAGGGACAGGTCTGACAAGCCAGATCTTCAGGAGGGTGGAGGGCTGTCCCTTTATTTCTTCTCTGAGTTGAGTGCTCACTCTGCAACCTTTTTTGGCAATAACATCATGCTCTATCAAGATATTTTCTACACGGCTGCCCAGAATTTTTTAGTCACTCATATTTCACTTTCAGGAATTCAGGAATTACAAGAATTTGAAAAGAGACCCACTTTTATGCAGATGGCAGAGAGAACTTAAGAAATACCCACTGGCTTTAAGGAACTGCAAGAAAAGGCAGTGTGTTTGCCTCTTCGCATCTGCTGAAGTTGAGTGAGCACTTGACTTGTTCTTGAGTTTCATTTGTAATCTTGTGACACTTGACAGAGGAATGATGCAGACAAAGCCTCGCTAAACAAAGGCAAGGTGATGATTCTTCAAGGGCACAGGGCTTCAGACAAAGAAAAGGGGTGGCACTGGGGGAAGGGCTACTGTCTACCCAGGATGCCCTCGTGTGGCTTGGGCCTCTAATGTGGTTGATGTTGGTGCCATATCAGTTGTTAAATATGTTGAATGTCAAATCCAGATGGGTGAATTCAGTCATCCTGTGGCACTCAAAGTTTTTGGGTCTCTGAAGTCAGTACCACTGGAAGCAAAATAAAATCATCTACCAAATATTAATAATGCTAGTTTAAGTCTTAATGGTTTAGTACATTTGTATTTTTAAATGTGTTCAGGTTTATAGCTATATAAGAGTTATAAACATAGGTAAGTTTCCCCACCACTTCCTTTTTTTCTTCCTTGACCACACAACTCCCCCCCCCCATAATACCCCTCTAAGGAGATTATTTGCCGGGTACTAGAACCTTCCTGGTGGTGCAGAGTTTGGAAAATGTGTAGAGAGAGAAAAAGGACTGGAGAAGTGAAGCAAGGATAAATGAAGAGAAACCAGCCTCAAGTCCTAGGCAGTCATGTGCAATCTGTCCATGTACTATAATGAGGAGCTGGGACAGAGGGAGGAAGAGAAAGAGAGATAACAAGGAGGAGAAGCCACAGAGGCTGGTTGTGGAGAGAAGGATTTTGGGTGGTTGATAAGTGAGAGGCTTCTGAGCAGTATGAGAGTACATGAGAACTGGAGGGTGTAGGAAGAAGTTTTTGAGAAATATTGCTATGGGATATGAATTGGATGCCATATAACGGCCTTTAAGAAGCAAAGCCAAAAACTTGAAATCCTTTTTAGATGCTCATTTGCACTCAAATCATCTGCTTCTGCCAATCCTATTCAGTGCAGAGGTTGAGCTATGGGGCTTCTAGTTTTTATTTGGAACACAAGCATAAGGAATTTATACTCAGTTTTACATTGCCATTATTTAATATGATCATAAAAATATTTTAGGGGTCAAAAAATAATTTTTCCCTTAAATATTGACTACACAGTACTTCGAGTGAGTTTCAAGTTGGAGGTTCTGTTGGAAGAAACTCTGTGCTGCAGCGCTGAGACATGGTTTCCATGGTTTACCTGGGACGGCGATGGTCCACTCTTCACATTTGAAGCACTCGCTCACTGCAGAGGGCACACCCAGCCCAGCGATGTTCATGGCTGCCACTTGGAACTGATACACCATGTTTTCCTTCAAGTTGCTAATCTGCAACATTGACAACATATCACAGATAGTGAATGTTTCAGACGTGTTTGTTTTTTCGAGTTGTTCAACATTTTATTTATTTATCCTTCATGTGACACACACCCTAGGATGACCCTCAATGAGTCACACTCTTCTGTAATCTCCTCATGGGTGTGGTTGAAACCCTGACTTGCTTGTAGCCAACAGAATATGGCAAAAGCATTGGAATATCAATTGTGTCACCTCATATGGCAAAGGATAAGGGATAGTGTAGATGTAATTAAGGTCCTAATCAAGTGATTTGAGGTTCATCAAAAGGGAAATTATCCTGAAGGGGCTTGACTTAATCAAGCAAGAACTCTTAACATGGAGTTGTCCTAATGGCCTTGAAGAAGCAAATGTCATGTTGTGGGCTGCCTAGCCACTCACATTTGGAAAAGAGCAGCATCTAGGAGTTGAGGCCTCAGCCCCACACAGCTGCAAGGAATTGAGTTCTGCCAACAACCTAAATGAGCCTGGAAGAGGAACTAAACCTCTAGATGAGTATGTGGCCCAGCTAGCACCTAGATTGCAGCCCTGTGAGATCCTAAGCAGAGGACCCAGCTATGCCATGCCCAGATTCCTGAGTCATGTACACTGTGGGTTGTTTCAAGCTACAAAGTTTGTGGTAATTTGTTATAAAGCAATAGAAAATGAAATGAGTCTAAGCTAGGAATCGACATAATCAAATTTTGTAATGTTTCTGCTCTTTACAGAGTGACTTGATATTTTCTTTTTTGTTTGTCTGCTTTTTGAAAGACAGTATCTTGCTCTGTCACCCAGGCTGGAGCGCAGTGGCATGATCACAGCTCATATGGCAGACTTGAACTGGGTTCAAGTGATCCTCCTGCCTCAGCCTCCTGAATAGCTAGGACTACAAGCATGTGCCACCATGCCCAGCTAATTTTTTAATTTTTTGTAAAGACAAAAATCTTGCTATGTTGCCCAGGCTGGTCTTGATCTCCCGGCCTCAAGCAATCTTCTCACTTTGGCCTCCCAAAGTATTGGGATTATAGGTATGAGCCACTACACCTGGCCTTGACTTAATATTTTCTATATCCCCCAGTAGGAGCTGAGTTGCTGTGACAGTAAAGATATGTGATAAAAATAATTAATGTTAAGACATTTGCAAAATAGAAGTGATGGAATATATTAGTCTAAAAAAATCTGTGGGAGAAGCAAACTATAAAATATGCAAAATGTGACTATAAGAAATGGGAAATACAGCAACAAAAAATATATATGATTAACAAATGCAAAAGAAGAGAGATTTGTAAGCTGATAGAAAGTCAAAAGAAATTATGTCGACCATAATGTAGAAAGATTCAAAAATGGGAAAAGAGGTAAAAGTGATTAATAGACATGGAAGATGGAGTGAGAATGCCAAACATATGTTTAATTAGAGTTTAGGGAAAAGGGCTGAGAGAATGGGGTAGCAACACTATTCTAGGAGATACAGAATTTTCTAGAAAGATCTTCCTGAAAAATCCAATCCACAGATTGAAAAATCTTTCTCCCCCCAAATCCCAGGCATATATATTTTTTTAAAATCTAGACACATAATATTTTAACAGTAACACACCAAAGATAAAGTGAAAATATTAAAGGCTGTCTAAGAAAAAAGATATATTACCCTCACATGAGCAAACAGACTACAAGTTTACATGCCAGCAGCAATAATAAGCCAGAAGATAATGGAATTATATCTTCAAAGCACTGAAAGAAAACATCTACCATTATAGGATGTCTTACCCCCCAAAATTTTTTGAAGAATGATTTTTTCAGAAAAACAAAAGTGGTTTGCCCTCAGAATATCCTCACTAACTTTAGGCAAACGGAAAGTGATCTCAGATGGAAGGCCAAAGAGGAGAAATTAAAAGCAAATAAAATTGTAAATATGTGGATAAATTGAATCTATAAAACAATAATCACAGTGCTGTTTGGATTTTAAAAATAATTAAAACACAGACACATGCACATACACAATAACATACAAGTTGGGAAGAGGGTAAGGGCTAAAGTATTCTAAGGCCCTTATGTTGTGAGACAAGGGTAAAACAAATGAAATAACTTCAGACTCTGTTTGCTCAGTCACCAAAAACAAAGAAACACAGAATTTATAACTTTTAAGGTAGTGTAGGAGGAAAAGTTAAATCACTTTCAAAAACAATCAAAAACGGACAGAAAATAAAACACAGAACAGGAAGGACAAACAAAAATTACAAAATAAGATGAGGATTAAATGTTTAAAAAATAATCAGTAATAACATTAAATCCTCCTAAAATGACAAAGACTGTCAGATGGAAAAAAAGAAAATCCAACTCTACTCTATTTTTTAAGAGACATACACAAAGCATAAAGTTACAGAAAGATGGAAAGTTAAAGGATGGAAAGTTACATACCATGCAAACACCAACCAAAAGAAAACCAGTGTAGCTATAGTAATAACAGGCAATACAGACTGTAAGGCAAAATGTATTATTAGTGATAAAAAGTTACTTTGTATTCATCTAATAATATCAATTCAAAATATATAAACGTTTTAAATGGGTGCATTTTATGGTATGTGAATTATCTTTGTAAAGTGAAATTATCCCACAATTTTTCCTTTCTGTAGTGTTCTTGCCAAATATTGGCATCAAATCAATTCTAGTCTCAGGATGATCTCACTCATGAACATAGAAGCAAAAGTCCTAAATGATACTTAGCAAACAAAATCCAGAATATATAAAGAGTATACATAATAGTCAAGTTGAATTTATTCCAAGAATGTGAGGGTTTTTTTTTAACATTAGACAATAACTGCAATATACCAATTAAAATTAAAGGAAGAAATCATATGATCATCTCAAAAGACTCAGGAAAAAATTGATAATTTTAATTAACTCTTGACAAACTGGGAATAGAAGGAAACTTTCTTAAATTAATAATAGATGTCTATAAAACACCTATAACAAACAAACTTAATGGTGAAATGTTGAAACTTTTTCTTTAAGACGAAGATCAAATTGAGAATGACCAACATCACTACTTTTATTCACTGTTGTGCTAAATATTTTAGGTGGAAAGTAAGGTAAGAAAATGAAAGATGTTTAATATTTTGAGAATATAAAATTTGGAGATGAAAAAATAAACTGTCATCACTTGCAGATGATATGACTATAGAGAGAGACTCTAAAGGAACTTATAATAACATAATAAAATTATAAGGAAATTTAGCAAACAACCATATACATAACAATTATATACAAAATCAATAAATAAAAATTAGTTATATTTCTTTGTACCAGCAACAAAAATGATATAAAAATATACTATCTATACTGCAACATCAAACATATACAGTGCCTATAAATAAATATCAAATGATATGCAAACCTTTGTAGAGAATTATAAGGCTATAATGAGACTTTAAAGAAAACAAAATAAATGGAGAGACATATGTTCATGGATTAGAAGACTCAATATTTTAAAGATATCAATTATTCCTCAATCTATAAATTTCTTTGTTATAGATCCAATGCAATCCAAATCAGAATTCTAATGGGTTAGTTTAATTTAATTTTTTATCATTGGTTTTTGTTTTGTCTTTTTTTTTTGGTAGAACTTGGTAATCTAATTCTACAATTTACATCGAAATGCAAAGGACTGAAACTACCCCTGGAAAAAGAAGAATAAACTGAAAGAACCTGATTTACCAGTCATCAGATTTACTATAAAGCTACAATATTTAAATTACTGTGGTATTTACCCAGTGTCAGACACACAGACCAGTGGAAATGCATAGGAAGCACAGACACAGACTCATGCACATAGGGAAGTGTGATGTATGTTCCCGATAACCTAGCAGAAGAGCAGGAAAGGACAAACTTTTCAAAAGATGATACTGCGACAGCTGTGTCTCCATTTGGGGAAGGGGGATTAATTTTGACCCTTTCCTCATAGAATATATAAAATTAAAGTTGAATTAATGACTTAAATGTAAGTGGAAAAATTGGAAAGGTTTTTAGAACATAATCAACTAAAATATCTCCATGGCCCTGGAATATAGAAAGCATTCTTAAAAGGGACACAGAAATCACTAATGACAAAACAAATGTTGGTAAATCTCACTATAATAAATTTGACATTAAAATTAACATGGTCACCTTAAAGAGGAAAAACAAGAGGTTGAGTAGGAAAGATACACACAACTTACAGAGTTGCAAAGGATTTATATTCGTAATATATAAAGAACTTTGCAAGTCAATAAGAAGGCCATTAGTAAAATGAGCAAGAACCTTGAACAGGCATGTTATAAAAGAGGATTATGAAAATTGAATGCATACATAGGAAAAGATGTCCAATTTCATCTGACACAGATTGTCAAAGCTGAAAATGTGTGACTATACCAAGTGTTGGCAAGGATGTAGAACAATGGGAATTCTCATACGCTTCAGAAAACTGTATGGAATTATCTAGTAAAGTGGAAGATAAACAGGATCCATGAACCTAACAATTCCATTTTTAGGTGATAACCTAGATAAACTGGTGCACATATGTGCCAGCAGATGTGTACAAAAATGTTCAGAGCTACATTGTCTGATATATCTAAAAATGCAAAAATGTCCAAATAGCAATCAATAATTGAATGGAAGAGCATATTGTGATATGGTCACATAATGGTTATTCTATTCTCTTTATTAGAGAATGGTCTAGCTACATGCAACAACATGGAAGACTTAAAAGTACAATTTCACTTTATGCACTCTCAGTATATGTGTGATATTTCATAAATATCAAATGTTAAATTTTAAGAGTGTGGCGTTGAGTTGGAGAAAACATCATTCCCGTGGCCTAGCCCTGCTCTGAACCCTCATGGTACAGGGTTTTGTGAGTGTTAGGAGGTGATACCTTCCCTCTAAAGCATGAAGGCATCAGCTAAGGCAACTCCCTGGTGCCCTGACTTGGGTGGAGCAGTGGAGACACCCTCCCCCAACCCAGTAGAAGTGAACACATGTGAAGCTTCCCTTTGTGGTCATCAAGCTACTATAACAGGGAACACTTCACAGGTGGAGAATTGGGTCTGGACACCAAGCCTATGTTCCTTCATCCGCTGTAATTTGGACACTGAAAGTTAAAAATCTAGAGTCACTGGCTCCTGGGATTCTTGAAGCTAGCAGCGTATGGGTTACAGTTATTTTGCAAGTTTTGAAAGAAACGTTAGTTTTTACAATAGGCACACATTGGCCTGGTGCAGTGGCTCATGCCTGTAATCCCAGCACTTTGAGAGGCAGAGGCAAGAGTATGCCTGAGGTCAGTGGTTTGAGACCAGCTGGGCAATGTAGCTCTAAACATTTTTGTGCACATCTGTAATAAATCAAAACATTAGCAGCTGTGGTGGGATGCATCTGTAGTTCCAGATACTTGGAATGCTGATGTGGAAGGACCGCCTGAGCCCAGCAAATCAAGGCTGCGGTAGCCATGAGCATGTCAGTGCACTCCAACCTGGGTGACGGAGTGAGACCCTGACTCAAAAAACAAACAAACAAACAAAAACAATATGTACACATTTCATAGTAAATATTCTAAGAACTTATTATGTGTATGAGTCAGAAAATATAAATCCTGAATGGTTAGCAAAACCACTTTTATTTACCATAGCACATTTTCACAAAGGTCATGCCATTGCAGATAATGGATGCTGGAGAAATGACATGAATCCTTTATAAGGTGCCAGAAGTGCACATGCATGGGTGTGCAAGCATATCTTTGTAAATAGGACATACCACACTACAGACTGTCACATGCTTACCTTGTATGCCTCATCACTGACAGCCTTGATGTTGGCCTCTCTCCATTTTCCTGGTACCCCACCAATTACCTCGCGATAGTTCACATAATAGCCAGTGATTTCTGCCCCTCCAGTTTTATCTGGTTGCTTCCATCCAAGAACCATTGAGTCACGAAAACTTTCAAGACAAGTGATATCATAGGGCGGAGATGGAGCCGCTGTTGAAATATGAATAGCTCGTGAGTAGACAGAAATTCATTTACAATTCTATACATAAACTTGTTTAATTGGTGCCATATATAAGGGCACGAGACTTGCAGTATAAAACTAAAATGGGAGACTGATCTGTAACTTGACATTCAATTTGGGATACGAGAAAAAAAGCTGGTCTTGTGGTAAAAAGTGCACAGCAATGATTTTTCCAAAGATAAAAAGAATCTCTGCCTCAGAAAAAAGGGTACAATATCCTGAAAAGGTGATTCTTTTCCCTACAAGAAGAAAATTTTTCTCAAGATATATATTTTTCTTTCTTGATATGATTTTGTTATTTGTTGCCTGAGGGAAATAGAATTTGTAAATCAATTTCTGCCTCAGTTTGCTTATTTGGGATTTTCATATATTTCCAAATGGCTAGCATTTCCACCACATTCAAGCATACTTACTCTTATGAGACCTTACAATTATACAGGTTCTGTCTGCACACAGGAAAAATTGTATTCTGGAGCTCAGTTAAATGTCACCTTTAAAAAATATTTCTAAAAAACAGGCACAAGCTGCCATGTGATTTTGTCTTCATATATAGTACTTTTTGTCACATTATTTTTAGCCTGATATTGGAACATTATTCATGTAGCACAAACTTACTATACAGCTGTCACTGTATTTATTAGTGCCTAGCCAGAAAAATATTTGGAGGATATTTCAAAGGCTCTCTTTCATTTATGGGGCTTTGCTGATCAACTTTTCACTCAATTACTAAAATTATGGTTTTCAACGATAAGAGAAAGGGTGGAGTGGTGGAAAGAAAGTCATCTAAATATGCAATGACATCAAAAATAATTTTCTGAATATTTATTTGGAGATCCTATAGATAGATAGATCCTAAAGGAACTATCTCTTTCTTATTCAAAAAAGCATATAGAACAATGAAGACTTCTAAAATAAAATGCACGTGTTATCCCAGCACTTTGGGAGGCTGAGGTGAAGGGATTGCCTGAGCCTACGAGTTCGAAACCAGCCTGGGCAACTTGGCAAGACCTCGTCTCTTCCATAAGTCAAAAATTAGCCAGGCATGGTAGCGTGTGCCTGTAGTTCCAGCTACTTGGAAGGCTAAAGCGGAAGGATCACGGGATCCCAGCAGGTCAACACTAGGGTGGCCGTGAGCATGCCACTGCACTCCAGCCTGCGCAACAGAGTGAGACTCCAACTCAAAAAAAAAAATGCTGATCTCTTCTGCACTCACCAACCTCCTTTCTTTTTTACATTTTAAAAAAGCTTTCTCTTTCTCCCTCTTTATTCCAGAGCACTGTTGAATATAAATTCCCAAATGAATATCCCATCTCGAGTTGAAGGGACAAATAAAGGTGTCAAAAATAGAAGGGTTTACAGAAGCGGGGTGGGGTGGAAGTAAGAGATGAATGGGAGATGTTTAAAAGTTTATCAGTATATACTCATTATTTCATTTTTATTCGATAGCATTGTTTCCTAAAACATATAAGCCACAGGTACCCAATATCCTAATCAGAACATTCTTAGCTTACACACAATGGGCAGTCTTACATAAATCACTTCTAGGATATAGAAGTGGAGCATATATCACGGGCTATAGCTATATCTGATTATAGTACCCTGTGAAACATTTCATGGCAACTCAAATAGACAGTTATTTATAGCTCTTTAAATTAAATGAAAATAATCACTTGGAAACATGAGGATGAACCACAGAAGTTCATAACCATGATCTTGTGCATTGTCACTTCTTTGTTAAGTCTTTTTCCTCCCCATGTACTGAACATGACTATTTCAAAGGACCTCACACTGGTTAGGATTGCCAAGTCCTTCCTGCCTGACACACCAAGAAAGGCTCTATACCAATCACTCTCAACATGCTATCATAGCGAAGCCCCTAAAATAATGTGTAAGGTCCAAACCCATAGACAATTACTTTTATAACTCATTAGATGAAGGTATGCATTTCAGATAGGTGGCTGAAAACACACAAAATTATGAATAGACACTGATGAGAGAGAACACGAATGAAGAACGTGATGCACATGATGAGAGGTGAGGACACTGATGGAGACGGATGGACAGTTTCACTTTCTCAACTCTCACCTCCGTCCTTCTTCTTTTTCAGGGGGTCAGACTTACTTTTCCCCTTAGGAGCCGCTTTCTGTGGTGGCAGGGTATGCTCGTCCTGAACTGTTTCACTTACTTTACTCACTTCTGTCTGGCCCAGGTTTTGAGAGCTACCGAGTAGTGAAGGTTTGTTAGGTTTGCTACCGAGCAAAGCGTCTTTCTGGAAGGCTGGCGGGGAGGCTTCATGCACACCCCCCCTGGAGGCTGTTAGTCCACCAGGAGCATCACTCAGTGCAGGACACACATCTGGAGACACTCCTCCCCCTACAATTGCCAGACAACAACAGAAACGGGTTGAGCCCTGACAGTATCAATTGCTCTTACGTGACAGAACAGAGAGAAAATCATTAGGACCACAAGCAGAACAAAAACTATCTTGATTTAACTAAGATTTGCAAGAAATATGGAAAGCATACGTTTTATATAATGTACACCAAGGGACATTTCAACTTCTCCATGTTCTGGAAAAAGAAGAAATGAGACAACAACAAAAAAAACACAGAACAAGAACCATTTCGATTTGCAGCACCCAAAGGGTTTTTAGTACGTACAAGAAAAAGCAAATCTGAGACATTTCCCAAGAGATATAAGCCCTCTTATTGAATAGAATGTAGAAAAAGGACCATAAAGTGCACAAGAGACATAACATTAACGATCCTGATTTTTTAACACTTAGAATTATGTACATCACTACAAGAGTAATGGTCTGTACCTCCCAACCTCAAAGAAACATGTCCATTGTTGTTCTCTTGAAAGGAATATTAAAAAGTAATATGAAGGCCAGGCGTGATGGCTCAAGGCTGTAATCCTAGCACTTTGGGAGCCTGAGGTGAGGGATTGCCTGAGTCCACAGGTTCAAGAACAGCCTGGGCAACTTGGTGAGACCTCATCTGTACAATGAGTCAAAAAATTAGCCAGCTGTGGTAGTGCGCGCTGTAGTTTTGGCTACTTAGAAGGCTAAGGTGGAAGGATCGCCTGAGCCCAGCAGGTCGACACTGGGGTGGCCATGAGTGCGTCACTGTACCCCAGCCTGGGCAACAGAGTGAGACTCAAACTCAAAAAAAAAAAAAAAAAAAGCAATATGAGATGCTAACTGAAGACAGCCAATATTAAATAATCTTTCCTTCCACTTTGGGTGGCTAAAGCAGAAGGACTACTTGAGCCCAAGAGCTTGCAACCACCCTAGGCAACATGACCTCATCCTTACAAAAATTAAAAACAAAAAAAATTAGCCAGGCATGATGGCATGCACCTGCAGTCCCAGCTACTGGGGAGACCGAGGTGGAGAGTTGACTTGACCCCAGGAGGTCAAGGCTGTGGTGATCCACGATGGGGCCACTGCACTCTAGCCTGGGCGACAGAGAGACCCCGGCTCAAAAAAAGAAAACAATAAAATATTTCCTTTAAAATATGTGTTCCTAGCCGGGCTTGGTGGCTCAGTCTGTAATCCCGCGCCTTTGGGAGGCTGAGGGGAGTGGACTGCCTGAGCCCGCGGGTTCGAGACCCGCCTGGGCAACTTGGCGAGACCTCATCTCTACAATAAATCAAAAAATCAGCCGGGCGTGGTAGCGCATGCCTGTAATTCCGGCTACTTGGAAGGCTGAGGGGAAGGATCGCGGGAGCCCAGCAGGTCGAGGCTAGGGTGGCCGGGAGCGGCCACTGCACTCCAGTCTGGGCGACAGAGTGAGACTCCAACTCAAAAAAAAAAAAAAATGTGTTCCTATATCACAAGTTTTATTTTTATTGCTCCAAACAATCTGGGTCTCACTTCTATCTTATCCAAGTTTGGGAGGTACGTCCCATTCATACATATAATTACTTTATTACTGGTTTTATTCTGTTGGTTACTTTGCAAGCAGAAATGAAAAACATGTGCTTAAGCAACCACATGTGCCTTGCATGAATTTTAGAGTTTATAAGAAGCATGTTAATGTGCTGTTAGTGGAAACAAGTCAGGCTCTGGCATAAATGAAATGTCTTTTAGGTACAAGATGATCTGTGTTAGGGTGATATACCACTTCATGGAATCAGGATGGCCCTTCACAGTCCCAGAATGAGCACGAAGTTAGAAAGGAGTTTCACAAGGTGGGAAATATCTGAGGAAACTTGGACTTGTGAGGATGAAAAGGCTACAGATGCACAGAATCTGGATAAGCGATGAGGATCTGTAAAATGACAGCTATGGAAGGTTAGATGTCACCTGGAGTCAAAGAAAATGGTCATCTAAGGATGAAGTCATCAAGCAATACTAGAAGATGTAAATAAATTTCTGGAGAGGATGGTATCTTCCTTTAAAACCTAGAAAAATTCTTTTTTTTTTCCTCCTTTAAAGTTATATATAAGGAACTTACCAATAGCAGCTTTGACTTCAATCGCTTCTGAATCCTGGGAATATTCGCTAAGTCCAGCAGCATTGACTGCTCTGACCCGGAAAACATAACTCTGACCAGTCACCAAACCATGACAAGTAAATCTAAAAGGAAAGAAAGTCATAAACAACTTTCCAAGGATGAAAAATTAGGGAAGATGAGTTTTAGCTTAACTGAGTGATCTGGCTTTATGAAAACAATTCTCTCTTTTTTTTTTTTTTGAGTTGGAGCCTCACTGTGTTGCCCAGGCTGGAGTGCAGTGACACTCTCAAGGCCACCACAGCCTTGATCTGCTGGGCTCAGGTGCTCCTTCCGCCTCAGCCTTCCAAGTAGCTGGAACAATAGGCACATGCCACCATGCTCAGCTAACAAATCATTTTTTAAAAGGAAGAAAAAGATGCAGACAGACTCGGGTAACATACGCGGTTTAGACAAAAAGGCAACTAAGGCCACTTTCTAAACCCCTGTCCAAAAATGAGGAGTGCTGGCCTCCCTCTGAATGCTCACCAGTAATAAAAATAATCCATACATAATAATTTTCATGTAAATATCAGCTATAAAGTATATGAAGTACCTATTATAGGGCCTGGCGCATACAGGCATTTAATAAACAATAGGTAGTATTCATAATATTATTAATGTCTATTTCAGCTATATACTTATTGGCTGTGAGGCATTGGTTGTTCCTTGTCATAGGACTCCATGTCACATCGGTTTCTCCTATCACTGTCTCCCTGCCTGCCAGAGAAGGTACAATTACTCGAGCAATTACACTAGAATCTGAAGATAAGGTGAAAAATAGATTCCAGAATTACCATTTAGATGTAAGGATCCAATAATGAGGTATGAATCCATGGACAGTTTTACCCATAAAACAACCTCATTCTTTAACAGTCATTATGGCTATAAATAGCTATTTCATAAATCACTGTAACATTTGAATCCATCCTAAGGACTGTAACCAGAGGAAATAACAGGTCTGCTAATGACTCTATTAGCATGTTTGAATATTTAAGAAAGGTAGCCACAACCTGCACCAGTCCTTCAGTCCTTAGGGCCAGCTTGGTTCACTGAATATTTATTGAGCTCTTGGTGTTCCAGACACAGGGCTACGTACTGTGGGCACAAATATGAATAAAAAGTGCTACCTGCCCTCCAGCAGCTCCTGTCTGTTTGTGGAGAGACAGACCATCTCTATAGTATACCCATGTTTGTAGGCAGTCCCAGGAAAATGCGGAATAACTCAGAGGAAAAATGAAAGGCACAAACAGACTAAATAAATCTCTTGCAAAACACATTGCCTTTGCCCATGAATCAGTTTGTCTCTATTCTCTGGTGTTCTGCAAAAGAACCACCTCATTCTATGGGGGTCCTTGGACTTAGACATGGCCCAAGCCTGTTTGACAATTTCTTGGCAGGTGGGTTGGGGAGGAATCCTCCTCTGAGACTAGTCCTAAATCCAAGGAGGCTCGGAGTCTGGGTATAGGCCAGAATTCACCAGCAGTTTGCAAAGCTTGTTGACAAAATAGTTGAAAACAATAAATAAAATAACCCTCTCAGTATTAGAAACAGAAATGAAGAGGTAGCAAAGTATTTGGGGTGCCTCTGTTTTGGTGTTATTTATGTTTGCTTAGCACTGAGTTTAATCATGCTGATGTCCAAAATGTGTACTGTGTTGGTACTTTTTGTGTTTATATAAAATGCCAGAGTAATTCATGTTAAGTAGAACCTATTAGATACTTGGAATCTAGTATCATGTTGCATATTAAAGATAAGAACAGAGTGGTAAAGAATGGAAGAAAGAACATAAAGGGAAAGAATGAGAAAAAGCTATAAAATGAACTGTTACAATAACTGGCATTATGTGTTTCTAAGGGTTGAATATCACAAGTAAACCTTTTAGAAATGTACTGCTTTAGACGTATTCAATTCTAAATTTATTTAAGTTTTTAAAGTATCATTATTTATGTTTGTTTAGAGTCAGGGTCTCACTACGTCATCCAGGCTGGAGTGCAGTGGCATGATCACGGCTCACTGCGGGCCTTCACCTGGGTTTGGAAGACCCTTCCACTTCAGCCTTCTGAGTAGCTGGGACTATAGGCATGTGCTGCCAAGCCCAGCTAAGTTTTTAATTTTTTGTAGAGACAAGGTCTCCTATGTTGTCCAGGCAGGTCTTGAACTCCTGGGCTCAAACAATCCTCCCATCTGGGCCTTCCAAAGTGCTAGAATTACATGTGTGAACCACCATGTCCGGCCCATTTTGTTTTGTAGAAATAGGTCGGGCTCTGTCACCCAGACAGGAGTGTACTGGCTAACTCACAGGCCTGATCATTGCATACTACAGCTTCGAACTCCTGGGCTCAAGTGATCCTCCCATCTCAGTCTTCTGAGTAGCTGGAACTAAAGGCATATGCCACCACCCCTGGCTTGTTTAAAGTATAATGCTTTTTTAAAAATCTCCCTCCATGGGACATCTGTGTTCCATATGGGTCTATGATGCTCTTAAGACCAGCTGGCCCACCCACCACACCCAGCTCAGTTACCGTGAGCCCTTCACTGGGTTGTTGTTACAGGGCTCCCACTTGCCAGAGCCAGCAATGCTCGCCTCTATGTAGTATCCGACCAGCTCTTTGGCATCTTTGGGCTCCTCCCAAGTTACTACCACTGAGGTATCTGTATTTCTGCTCGGGATGACGTTGCCAGGGGCCTTGGGGATATCTGAGAAAGAGGAAAATAGCAATCAAACTCAGGGTGGTTTTAAAATTCATTCTTATCATATATGCAAAAGAACACACATAGGAACTTTACACACATCATCATGTCAGACAGATAGTTGCTTCACTTTATAATGCATTTGTTAAAGCAGACATTTTTTTAAATGTTGGTTTGGAAGCATATAAACTAATTATCTAGGAACTCTGGAAAAACACATTAGCAATATTGTTGAGGACATTTACTTTTCATAAGCAAAAACAATGAAGTTTTGTTTAATGCATGGACTAAGTATAGCTATCAATTAAATTTATAATATGAAAGAAGGATGCCACCGTTTTTATTTTTGATTTTATCTATGTATAGTAATTAGATTCTTGCTTTGAAATTTTCTCTTGAAGTAAAAGAAGTTTGAGTTGCTTCCCCCAACTCTACACTTACCGAGTTTGTCCCCTACCATGGTCACCTCTGTTGCTTCTGAGGGCTCGCCAACTCCTGCTGAATTAGAACAGCGGACGCGGAAACGGTAGGATTTTCCCTCGGCCAAGTCGAACAGAGCAAAGCGGGGAGACTTCACTGGGAGCTCCGTGTTCACCCGCTGCCAGTTTTCTGTTCCTGCCTCACACTGCAGCAAGAACAGGGAAACCCGATGAAAGCATAGCTAGTACAGTGGAATGCAAGGCCAGGCATCATGGAGTTTTAGTTACCAGCCAACACAATGCTCCATTATGCAAGTTAGGCTGGAGAAGAGATTTGGAAGAAATGGGGAAAGAGGCAGCTGAAGTCTATAGGATCCTCTAAATCGAATGTGGCTTTGTATTGTTCTACAAATATGCTACTTGAGTACTTTATTTCCTTTATTAACTAAATATGATCATCAATCTACCTACAAAAGTCTATTTCAAAGGGGGTGGTGGCATTGGCAGTTGAGGGAAACTGCCAGGGGAGGGAGAGACACACCTCATCAACAAGGGTACGCATAATGAACATTTGTATACCTAATCCTGAATTGTACCCCACATCTTTAAAATAAAAAAACAAAGAGAGTTTGGGGTCAGTTACTTCTCTAATTCTCAGATGGTTAAATATGCTGTGTTTGATACTTAAATTGTCATGCTGTATTATTTTAATTGAGTGTTATTTAATGACAACTTTCGGGTCTCTTCTCAAATACCTCCTTCTCAGAAAGGCAGTCATGATCACCTCTTCTCCATCACCAATTTATCTTTCTTTCTTTATTTATTTTGAGTTGAGGTCTCCCTCTGTTGCTCAAGCTGGAGTGCAGTGGCATGATCACAGTTCACCACAGTCTCAACCTCCTGTGCTCGGGCCTCGGTCTGCCAAGTCGTTGGGACTATAGGTCTGTACCAGCACGCCTGGCTAACATATTGATTTTTTTTGTAGAAATGAGGTCTTGTTATGTTGCCCAGGTAGGGCATCACCAATTTTAAAGAGTTCTTTAGTCTTTTCTCATCAGTATCTATTCCTTGGACTGCTTTATTTTTCTTCAAAATATTTATCACTATTTGAAATTAAATTATTTATTTGTTGTTTCCTCCAATGAAGAGCAAATTTCATAAGTTCAGGGAGCTGTCTTCTTCATGCTCTGATATAGAGCCTAGAATTGTACCTAGCACATAATAGATAATGAAATACTATATATTTTTTTCTGAATAAATGAATAAAAGACAAAGAAGATGTTCTTCTACCATGCAAGCCACCCATCCCGCTACTAGGTATCTATCCAAAAGAAAGGAACTCAGTACATTGAAGTGATACTATTCACAATAGCCAAGATATGGAATCAATCTAAGTGTCCATCAGCAGAGGACTGCATGAAGAAAATATACATATACACAATGGAATATTATTCATTCATAAAAAAAGAACAAAATCCTGTCATTTTCAGCAACCTGGGTGGAACTGGAGGTCATTATGTTAAGCTAAATAAGTCAGTCACAGAAAGACAAAGATTTCATATTCTCACGCACATATGGGAGCTAAAATAGTTGATCTCATGGAGGTGGAGAGTAGAATGGTGGTTACCAGAGGCTGGGAAGGGTCAGCAGGAGATAAAGAAAGGCTGGTTAATGGACACAAAAATACAGTTAGAAGGAACAAAATCCAGTGTTTGATAGCACAGCAGGGTGACTATGGTTATCAAGAATTTACTGTGTATCTCAAAATACCTAGAAGATTTGGAATGTTTTCTTTTTTTGTTTTTTGAGTTGGAGTCTCACTCTGTCGCTCAGACTGGAGTGCAGTGGCTGCTCCTGGCCCCCGCAGCCTCGACCTGCTGGGCTCCGGCG
>NW_007261575.1:300700-348763 GCF_000164805.1 Carlito syrichta | reverse complement strand
CGATCCTTCCGCCTCAGCCTTCCAAGTAGCTGGAACTACAGGCGCGCGCTACCACGCCCGGCTAATAATTTTTTGATTTATTGTAGAGATGAGGTCTCGCCAGGTTGCCCAGGCGGGTTGCGAATGGCATGTTTTCAACACAAAGAAATGATAAATGTGATGGACATCCCAATTTGATCATTACACATTGCATGCATGTGTCAAAATAGCAAGTGATAGCCATAAATATGCATAATGATGTGTCAATAAAAACCAGACTTAAAAAAAGATGTTCTCTTTATTTGCCCGTGTTTTAAACTAATTAATAAAAAACTAATCTTAAATTACTCTATTAAAATCAAATGATCGAGAATGACTCAGAAGTCTTTAAATGAGGGATATATATATATATATTTGAGCTTTGGTAGAGGATGTAGTAAGAAAACTGTTAGAAGTCTTCAGTAATTATTTTTCTCTCCTATTTTAACTTCTAATCTGCCTGAGGTTTGCAGAAGTGGAAATTTAGATATTTTTGCCTGATTTTGCTAGGAAATTTTTTAACAGTTTCAAAAGATTTTTCCAGAAATCCAACTTTTGTGACAGACTGGTATGCTGTCAGAATGGTACATTTTGGGGACTATGAAGTCACAAGTACTTCACTCAGCATAATCTTCATTGACTTAAAGCAGGAGGCAATATGGCGTGGTGGAAAGAAGCTAAGGGCATCCGATCTGGTCCCGGCTGTGTTAATAATGAGCTATGTGACCTTGGAAAGTTACATGAGTGTTCTTGGTCTCAGTTTCATCATCTGTAAAATGAACACATTTGACAAGGTAACCTCTACAGTTCCTTGCAGAGTCTTTTATGATAATACGTCATTTGTGTGTAGGAAGGTGGAAAAGGCAAGATCTGCTACCCACCGAGGGACGAAATTCTCCTGGACCCTTCATCCTTTAATTCATGGCTATGATTTGTTTTGCCATATTCCCCTTTGGGAGAATACTTAACAATGATCAGTCATTTGTACTTTCATAATAAAAGTAACGGCTGCCTTTCACTATGCTCAGAACTTTATAAGCCATTATATCCCTTCAATCTGCACTACTATGCTCTGAAGCGGGTATTGTGGAGGTAGTGTTGTATGACTATCAAAATTCTCCAGAGGAGAAGAATTAGGCTTGGAAAGACTGAAAGGCAGCCCAGTATAATCACTGGATTTATGGGCCCGAGTCAGACTGCCTGGGTTCAAATCCAAATTCTGCCTTGTATCAGCTGTGTGGCCTTGGGCAAACTATATACCCCATCAATGCCTCGGTTTCCTTATCTATGAAATAGACATGATGAAAACAAAAGTATGTACCTCGTAGGGTTACCGTAAGAATTAGGTGGGTTAATGCATGTAGAATGCTTAGAACAGTGTCCATGGTAAACCTTAGCTATTTTCATGACTCCTGATAGAAACAGAGCTGGCAAATGATACAATCCTTGTCTCTGACATGACTAGGTTTTTAACAGAGGAGTGAGAGAAAGCGTTCAAGACATTAGACACCTAAGGAAAAAACTCAGGGCTGAGAACACAGTAGGATGGGGAGGCAGGGAGTACCAGGGACCAATTTGTTAAATTCTCTTGCTAACAATCCTTTCAATTTCACCCATTTCTGGGCTCATGGACATGCCATGAAGAAGAGCAAGCACAGGGGTAGCCCAAGAGGCAGAACTGCATTTTGGGAATGAACACCCACAAGAGGACAAGAATGAGTGAACCGTTTCCCCTCAAAAAGGTCAACATATCAGAAGTGGTTCATCAGAAATAATTTTCGACTCAGCTCGGAATGGTCTGACATTTGGATAGTTCTGTAAATGCACCTAGGACGTGTTCTGCATCCCCAATACCCAGCTTCCTGAGCATTCTGTAAGTGTGGACTGTGCCCTGTACAGGTCTCTCCACACAAGCTATGCACATAAACATCCTCTTCTGTTCCATATGAATAGGTGTGCTGGTGAAAGGATATTTAAATTTTTAATCACAGATTCATAAATATCTAGGTCTAGGACAGTTACAGGCGTTCTAGGAGAAATCAAGGTTTATATGACCAAAGGAAATGTTTAACAGAAGCCAAAGTTGGCTCCTCTGAAGAAAATGCCTCAGATTAGGTTGTTACATGTCATTATTACGGGAAAAGTGCTAATTACTGCCACAGAGGTTATTCAGCCCTTTCCTGTGGAGTGTTTCACAGAGATTCAGTGGGTGTGTATATTAAACAAACCAGGAAATGCACATTTATCTCTCACTCTGTTCTTGATCTCTATTTCAGAAAACAGATTAGACTACTACTCAAGTTATATTTTATTTAAGGCTAACATCTAGAAAATATACATTTAAAATATTATTTTCATAAAACTATACTCTCTTGGAAGAAGTCCAGATTGTGTGTTGAAGAGGTGATTACCAACTTGCTAGGAATAAGAAGGAAGTAAGGATGCAGCTCAAAGATATTTACATATTGTTTTGATGTCATGACCTAATTTCCAGATGTTTGCATATACCTGTCTATATACCTATGAAATCTATTCTCTTGCAACAATTGTCAGGAGGGTGATCTAATAGGTGTTCTGAAACTGAATAATTAGAATATTAAGGATAAAAGAGAGCAACCTTTAGGAAAATTAATTGGCTCATGTTTTTGAAAAAAAAAGATCTTTTCTACTATTTTGTCATACAAGAAAAATGTAAAGTAAATGATACCTTTTCATGCTATCACACAATTTTATAAAGATAAAATATTTAAGTACAAACACTCGTTCAAAAAAAGGTGCATCACTATCAATAAAAATGTAAATGTTCTTACATATAGGATAAAATAATCTTGCCTCATTTTCTCAATTATATATTAATCAAAATTTTCTTAACAGATGAATTTTGAACTTTATTTTGAGCAAATACTCCTTAAATGTTCTTTTCCAATAGCCACGGTACTGTTAGCCAAGGACTTTTTACACCCCTAGCCCTGTGCCTTGCCTGGCAGGCTCTGTTTTCTACACTTGCAGCTGGGCCAGTTCCCCCAAATAATGTCCCGTACAGGCCTTAGCTTTTCTCCATTTGCTAGGCATAAATCCTTATCGAAAATCCCCTCAAATACATATGGGTATGCGATGGATTCATGTGTCATTCTCACCCATTCTAGGCCTTCATTGTATGATGCCTTCTCTAATGTTCTAATCCTCCACATAATTGTAAGATATTTGAAGGAAAGAGCTAGCCAATAGCTAATGTTTTTTTTTGTGATCCCTGAACTCACTCCACTCCCTGTACTTAGAGTAGAGCCAGCCAGGCACAGTAGCACAAGGGCTTGCTGTCTTCAATCCTCCCAGCCATTTGAAAGTACTTCCGCTCTTCTTCGGCTCTGCTTACCAAGGTGATACCCATCTCCTACCAGGCATCACGGCTGCCCTGGTGAAACCCAAGATCGTCAAAAAGAGGACCTAAAAGTTCATCCGGCACCCGTCAGACCGATATGTCAAGATGAAGCGTAACTGGCAGAAGCCCAGAGATATCGACAATAGGGTGCGTAGAAGATTCAAGGGCCAGATCCTGATGCCCAACATTGGTTACGGGAGCAACAAGAAAACAAAGCACATGCTGCCTAGTGGTTTCCAGAAGTTCCTGGTCCATAATGTCAAGGAGCTGGAAGTGCTGCTCATGTGCAACAAAACTTACTGTGCTGAGATTGCTCACAACGTTTCCTTCAAGAACCACAAAGCTATTGTGGAAAGAGCACCCAGCTGGCTGGCCTTCAGAGTCGCCCATCCTAATGCCGGGCTGCGCGGTGAAGAAAATGAATAGACAGCTCCTGTGCACGTTTTGTGTTTAAATAAAACCATAAAAACTGAAGAAGAAAAAAGAAAGTACTTCCACTTCCATTCCTCTCTCCTATCTAGCCTTCTTGATGTTCATTTCCTACTACAGAAGGACAAGGGTTAGAGAAATAAAAAGCCAATACCAGAGCAAAGAAGACAAGAAAATCTCTAGAAAACACTGTCATCTGGGCAATGTACTGTTTCATAAACATTTCTCTTCTTATAAGTGTTATGATTTGGGGGTCCATGGATCCCTTAGGAATCGACAGGTGAATCTTGGGGATCCATAACCCCCCTGACTTTCAGGCAAAGTTCTGTGGAAACACACTTTTCTATGGAGAGAGTTCATGGTTTATAAGGATTGAAAGAGCTTAGGACATCCTCCTTTCCTGCTCTCTCACTCCACTATCTCCAGAAATTTTCATTTTTAATTATTCTATTTTGCTTTTAATTTTATCTTAAAGATATGGGGTACAATTCAGGATTAGGTATACAAGTGATCATTGTACAGGTAAAGTTTGGGCCTCCCTTTTGTCCCTACTTTGTCTGGTTTGAGATCAGGTACCCTTATAAATGTTGTGCCCCCCCCCCCACCCTCACCCTGGCTGTATCCTGCTACAGCCAATCCCATTCTTATAGTATTATGGTAAATGTTCAGGGTCCGCTTATGAGTGAGAACATGTGGTACACTGTTCTTTGTTTCTGTGATAGGTCACTGAGTATGATAGACTCTAAATCCATCCAAGTTGCTGTGAAGTCTATGTGTTTGTCCTTCTTTATGGCTGCATAATATTCCATTGTGTATATGTACCACATTTTTTTATCCAGTCCAGTTTCAGTGAGCAGCACGGTTGGTTTCATGTCCCAGAAATTTAATCTCTACTAAAGAAATCTTTAGGAAGTGGCATGAGGTAGCATTGATTCTGGAGTCTTACCTTTTCCACAAAATACATAATGCCCTCATGGCCACGTTGGCCAGGGGGTCTCCAGCTGAGCACCACATAGCTCCGGGTGGCTTCAGTGACACAGAGGTCTGTGGGGGGCCCAGGAACAATACCCTCTGAAAAACATCAAGGAAAAATGAGGACCACACATTCTGGGTCGCTCAGGATACACAGAGAACTGCAAGATGCTTCTTTCCTCCTAGAGAAAGAATAAATTATGGCTCCACAGTACAAAGAAGTACCTTGTCTCTAAAATTCTCCCTAAAACATCATTCATTTGATCACTCAATTATTCAAACGCCATTGAGCATTTAGAGGACAGAGCTAAGGGACTTGGGATACTGTTCTTATCTTTGAATAGTTTGCAATCGAGTTGGTGTAGGAAATTAAATAGCTCAGGACAGTGGGTGCTGATGTGCTAAAGGACACAAAATAGGGCAGACTGAAGTTAAGTACATGCCATGAGTTAGTGGGTCTGATTTCTGTGTCAAGGTGTACCAGATGTGGTGAAATAATCTGGCTCTATCTCATGATTTATTCCCATTTTAGTAGGAAAACATATAAAAAGATACCTAGATGAAGATTTAGATAGAAATAAAATTGCCTTCTGTATATTGATTTTGTACCCTGCAACTTTGCTGAATTAATTCATTAATTCCATACCCATTGGGTTTTTTTACTTCTTTTTTTTGTGGATGCCTTAAGAATTTTCTAATGTAAGATGAATAAAGATAAAGTACCTTTTATCTGAATACCTTTTATTTCTTTTTCTTCCCTTATTGCTCCAGCTAGAATCTATAGTACAATGTCGAATAGAAGTGGTGAGACTGGACATCTTTGCCTTTTCCTGATCTCATGGAGCAACCATTCAGTCTTTCATCATCATGTCTAACATTAAGAGTAGGCTTTTTATAGACATCCTTTATCAGGCTGAGGACGGTCCCTTCTAGTTCTAGTTTGCCAAGAGTTTGTATCAGAAATGGATATTGAATTTTGTCAAGTGTGTTTTCTGAATGTACTGAGATTTTTTTTTTTCTTTTCCCATCTATATGGCAAATTACATTGATTGATTTTAGATTATTAAACCAATTTTGCATTCCTGGGATGAATCTCACTTGGTCATGCTGTATTATCCTTTTTATATATTGTTGGTGTTTATTTGCTAAAATTTTGTTAGAAATCTTTGTATGTATATTCAAATATAAGGGATATTGGTGTGCAGTATTCTCTAGTAAAGTCTTTGTTTGGTTTTAGTATCAGGATAATACTGACCTCAATGAATGAGCTGGAAAGTATTCCCTCTATTTAAATTTTTTTAAAAGAGCTTGTGTGAACCTTTATTATTATTATTATTTTAATGTTTAGTAGGACTTAACAGTAGAGCCATTTAGGCCTGCTATTTTTTTTTTTTTTTGTAGGAAGCTTTAGATTACAAATTCCATTTCTTAAATAAATTTAGGGCTAATCACATCATTTACTTTTTCTTGAGTATACTTTGATAGTTTTCATCTTTCAAGGAATTTGTTCATTCATCAAGTTGTTCATATTTTCTTACTCTTTGTTTAGTATCTGCAGAATTTGTAGTGATGTTACCTCTCTCATTTCTGATATTTGTATCTTATCTTTTTTGTCCTGACTGATCAAATTAGATACTTATCGATTTTATTGATGTTTTTAAAGAAACCGCTTTTTAGTTCATTGATTTTTTTATATTGCTTTTCTTTTTTTTTCTTTTCTTTCATTTTTTGAGACAGACCCAGGCTAGTCTTGAACTCCTGGCCTCAGCATTGTTAAAAAGGTCAATTTAGAATTCAGCAGAATCTCAGTTGAAATCCTGGCAGGTTTTTTTGTAGAAATTGATAAGCTGATTTTAAATGTATATGGCAATGCAAAAATTTAGAACAAGATTAGAGGTTTTATACTACCTGATTTTAAGACTACAAAACTTACATATAAAAAAAATGAAGATTTGTATAAGTTACAGTAATCAAGAAAGTATGGGATAGATAAAGAGAAAATAAAATTGACTAATAGAGATTCCAGAAATAGAGACACAAATATGCAGTTAATCGATTGTGATGATGCTGCTAAAGCAAATTCAATATGTAAAGGATAATGTTTTCAACAGGTATTGTTGAAACAATTGCATAATCATATGTAAATAATAATGAGAACTTTACTTCACACAATATAGAAAAAATTAATTTGAAATTGATCACAGACTGAAAGGTAAGAATGAATACTATGACATTTCCAGGAAAAAAAAAAAGTTGGATCTTACAAAGATGTCAAATGACATAAAAATGGCAAATATGCACATAAAAAGATGCTCAACATTATGAGGGAAATGCATATAAAAACCACACAGAAATACCACTGTAAGCCCACTAGAATGGCTAAAATGAAAGAGACTGACCATACCATAAAGTGACAATATGGAGCAACTGGAACTCTTGGTAGAGTGCTGGTGGAAATGCAAAGTAGTACAATCATTTTGGAAAAGAGTTGGCAATTCCTTTAAAAATTAAACATGCACCTACCATATAACCCATCCATTCAACTTCTAGTCAATTATCCAAGAGAAATGAAAGTGTATGTCTACACAAATACTTAAGAGTTTCACAGAAGCTTTCAACAGTGAATGGATACATAAGCTGGAATGAACTGATACATGCAACGACAATGAATAAATCTCAAGATAATAATGCTGAGTAAAGGACACCAAACAAAAATGAGTCTAAATCTGAGTCAAATTTAGACTCAAAAATGTCTCTAAAATTGTGGACAACACAAACCATAGTGGCAGAAAACAGATTAGTGGTGGCTAGAGATGGGGGGGAAGAATGGGTGAAAGGAATTACAAAGAGACAGGAAGAAATTTCGGGGTGATGAATATGCTCATCATTTTGACCATGGTGATGGTTTCACAGGTATACGCACATGGCAAATTTATCAAATTGTACATTTTACATACATGTAACTCATCAAATGACAATTATACCTCAACAAAACTTTAAAGATGAAATGCAATTCTCCGACAATATAAGTTACCTACAATCTCTAGATATTTTAGAATGTTTTTCCCAAAGCTTCTTAAATAATTTACACTGTACCCTCTACAACAAAAGCTAAACTGCATAGCAAAACATTGTCTTTACCTGAAGGTTCCTCTTCAGTGACAATGATCTGTCCAGTCCAAGGTGCTGAAGGGCGACCTAAAAAAAACCAAATATATAAACCACAGACATTTATAAATGCAGTTTCAACTACACTGATAAATTGGCAAACTGGCTAGATTAGTCACCAATGGGTTTGTGACTAGTTAACTTATGGATTTTTCTAATGAATCTTATCCAACATAAGGCACAGGACATTGTGGGGGACATAGCCCCTGTCCTTAAGGGACTCACGATCTGCTAGAGCCTACAATCTGCCTGGACTGACTGACTCAATGTTTCTGGAATTTTACATGCACAGGTGAGGCAACTAACCTATATTCATTTAACTGTTAAATATGGATATCCTGAAACATGTAGACTTTCTCATGCCTTTTTGTTTGTTTGTTTGTTTGTTTGCTTTTTGAGTTGGAGTCTCACTCCGTCGCCCAGACTGGAGTGCAGTGGCCGCTCCCGGCCGCCGCAGCCTCGACCTGCTGGGCTCCAGTGATCCTTCCGCCTCAGCCTTCCGAGTAGCTGGAACTACAGGCGAGCGCTACCACGCCTGGCTAATTTTTGATTTATTGTAGAGATGAGGTCTCACCAAGTGGCCCGGGTGGGTCTCGAACCTGCAGGCTGGGGCAATCCACTCACCTCAGCCTCCCAAAGCGCTGGGATTACAGGCTGAGCTACTGAGCCCGGCCTTTCTCTTGCCTTTTTAAGAAGTAACATGTGCTTGGGAGAAATATTTCTAGAACAATTGGAAGCTTAGCAGTTATTTTTGTGTTGTAAATAAAGATGGAAGAAGTAGGGAGTGCTGATCCTGCAGTAGAACTCAGTGAAAGCAATTTTTTCCTGATACATTTTGAAAAGCATCAGCTACAAGGGAAATCAACTGAGATGCTGAGTAAGGAAAATGAATAAGATGGGTATAAATTTTTTTTTTTTTTTTTGAGATAGAGTCTCACTCCATTGCTCAGGCTTGAGTGCAGTGGCAAGCTCATGGCCACCCCAGTATTGACTTGCTGGGCTCTGGCAATCTTTCCACCTTGGCCTTCCAAGTAGCCGGAACTACAGGTGCACACTACTATGCCCAACTAATTAAGATGGGCATAAATTTCAAGGAAAAATTCATTTCTGTGATCCCATAAGCATCAGAAAGAGAGTATGGTTCAATTCCTGCCATAATCAAGGAACATTTTGTTAGAGTTTATACAAAGACACAAAGGTGGTAAAGAAGATAACTTATTTTCAATTTGAACAAATCCTATTTTGATTGGAATTTATGAAAGAGGAGTAAATGAAAGTATGAGATGGAATTTGCACACTCAGGAAAGAGGGCGGGAAATCGAAGGGATGGTGAGAAGAGATTGAAGAGCAATCAAGGAGCCTGATTAGACACAATCACTGGGGAAAAGGTGACACGATTTCATTTAGATTTTTATGATGCCATTACATGCATTTAAGGTAAAGAGTAACACTGTGAATATGCATAGACCAGTAGTCCCTCAAAGAGGGTGATTTTGCTCCCTGGGGGACATTTGGCAGTATCTCCATGACACTACTGGCATCTAGTAGATAGAGGCAAGGGACACTGCTAAGCATCCTACAATGCACTAGGTGTCCCATTTACCCTCTGTCCACCCTCCCCACCCCCCACCTCCCCTCACACATAACAGAGAACTACCGGACAAAAATGTCAATAAGGCCAAGGTTAAGAAGTCTGGTATGCACTGAAATGCTGCTATCCAACAATTCTCATAATGTCGTTTTATGGTCCTTATTACTGGGGCTGTCATACACGTTCCTATGAAACAGACGTAGGGCATAATCCACATACCATGGTTTTGACATGAAGACTCGGAGGCTAAATATATAAAAAGATTACTTTTGACTATCTAATATGAAAACTTTACAAATATAATGTTGTGAATCTGTTTTTCCTTCAGTGGAGAGAAAACTCACTGTGTTGAGATATGAATGTTCTAAAGGTGGACTTCAAGGTTAAGAAATTCACCTTGAGCCAGAAAGAAAATTATATTTAGAATGTACTAATGACATGAATAAAAATGCTCTCCAGGCTCTTTGTTTTAATATTTCATTCCACACACAATGTTTGGTACTCAGTTTAACAAGGAAAATGTTTCTAAGTAAAATAAAATATAAAAGAAAAGAAAGCCCTTATGAGAATTGCTGAGTTAATTATTTTCTGGTTTTCTCCTCGCTTCAGATTTTCTGATCATAAAAGGATTTCTTATTCTCGTCCCCCTCTAGTGGAAGGGAGAGGAGCGACCTTGCAATGAAGCTTGTTCTTGCAGTTATTTTCTTCAAGATTTAGAAGATCCTGAACATGAAGAAAAGTGCTTACTTTTAAGTCTTGCTTTCTCAGCTGGGTCCAGAGCAGCCACGGGCTCGGAAACTCGAGATGGTAGGCCTATTCCAGTTTTGTTCACAGCTCGAACTCGGAATACATAGGAACGACCTTCTATCAGACCAGTGACTGGAAAACGAGCAAACTTCACAGGTGTGTCATTGCACTGAGACCAGCTATCTGTGCCCACCTCACACCTAAGGGAAAGACAGTGATTGGCAAAGATGTTAAACGAAAAATGGTTAAATAAATAGCTTCAAAGCTGCAAACCCGCCTGGTTGCTTCAGATCTCTCTGTAAAATATCTGACGCAAGCACGACTTGCTAGTTATTTAACTGCAGGCACTCAGTTCCACTCAAATGCAGTGTGTCTTCTTTAAACAGACGAAAAACGTCTCTGATCCTTCCTGAATTCATTAAGAGCAGGCAGCCGAGGGGCCTCGTGTGCTAAGCAGAGAAGCTGGGTGGGAGAGGGGGAATGAAGGTAGGTATCTACAATCTTTACATTGAAGACGATCCCCACATATCTCCCTGACTGATGTCCTCAGTTCTGCCATTAGTGACTATTTGTCTTCTTTAGGCATTTTCTTTTAAAATAGAGGCGCTGTTGAGGAAGTTGGCATCTTAAAATATATCTATTTGCACTATCTGGAAAATAGCTCTTCCTGACTTGATGGTTACTACATCTTGTGTGAGTGGAAAGGCAAAGAGGTTACTGTTACATATTTATTTCTTGATGACAGGCAGGGAAATTCCCAGACCCAGCAGGGGAAGACTGAGTACGTACTTGAAAAAGTCTGATTTTTAATTGAGTGCTTTTTATAGCAGTTGGTACTTGGGGATGAAGTGGGTCACTCCCTGAGAGACAAATATACCAGCTCATATCATGGTATTGACCTGATCAACAGAGCTTTATAGGGGCTCATCGTGTGATTGAATTATCCAGAATTGGGATTAAGAGACTCCTGTCATTTTTTACGAGCATAGCTCTGTACTTTTAGTCTATGTTACTTCTCCAGAATGGCTCTATATCCGAAATGTGTAATTCTCAAATGATTCTCATGGGAATGGGGATTGCCAGTGGCAATATAAAGGTGGTTAGAGTGGAGGAGTTAATCTTCCCTTCCTCACTATCAACTTCCATTATGTGATACAGATAATAGACATTTTTCTCAATCCATGTAAAGCGTTACCAAACATAGCTTCCATCCCTGCCTTCCATCCATTTCCCCTAAACCTTTCCCTTGTAGAAATTCTGGAGTTTCTAGGAGTGGGATGGCAGGAGCTGAGAGGGCTGGGGCAATTCTTCGAACTACCCCTGCCTCCAGAGATCCTGCCAGGACCCGCCATCTTCCCTGCGCAATGTCACGGTATCCCAGTGATACTACAGCATGCCTCCTAGCCTCCAAGTGGAGTAAGAAAGGTGGAGAGCAGTTGCTTTTGACACATCTACAGCATGTTAGAACCTGCTGCTAGGATAACATCTGAACTCTGATTCTGCCACTTACTACCTGTGTGACCTTAGATGAGTTAATGCTTCCTCAGTGGCGCACAGTCTTGGGCCAGGTACTTGTTTTTCCACTTGCAATAACAGCACCTACCTTAAAGGGTGATTGTAGGTTAGTGTTTAAAATATGCAAAGTGTTTAAAACAGTGCCATACACAAAATGAATGCTTAATGCATGCTAGCCATATGTGGATATTTTTATTATGACTAAGGCAAAAGGAAAACTAAATGTACTGATTTCCATTGATCAAAGTTTGCAAGTCTCGTGGGAATTTACCAAAGACAATAAAGCATGAAAAAGAATCTAGCTAAACCTTTACAATTCATCATTACTAAATGATGAAATAATGTGGAAGCATTATTTCATGTGTATGGCTAAATAACATATAATTTATTGTAAGTATTTCTCTGGATAGTTTTGAATCCAATGGATATATATTTACTGATTGCTGTAAATATGAGTTTTCATACACCTTGGTACAAACCTGTTGTACTATAGTGACACAGATTTTCTGTCCCTAGTGGTTTCTACAACCAGATTTCATTGCTCAAAAATAAAAAGAGAATTAGAGCAACCATCTGAATAGAAACCAAGTCAGAGAACAACATATTTAGGCCAATAACCTAAAAGTACTTTCTATATTGTCCAAGCTCACTTCATAATTAATGTGTAAAGCCCAGTTACTATAAATATCAGAGCTTCTAAGTTTTGGAGATTGTAAACAACAAGACATTGTAGAAAGAGCATAATTTAATACTAATGATTTTTGTTGTTATTTCTTTGTATAACTGAAACCACATCCTACGATGTAAATAAGATTTTATTAGTATTCCTAAAGTCAATATTCTTAAGTTACCAACATATTAGGAATATGGACATTAAATACATTGAATACCAGCTATTTCATTTCCAAAGTGGCCTCTATTAGGTCTACACATTCACAGCATTCTTGCCAAATTAGTGACTTCAGCTGGTTGTCAAATTCAAAGAATACACCTTTGGAGTTTAGTCAAATAGGTAGGTATTAGATATTAATATATAGACAGACATGAGAAGGTGTGTGTGTGTGTGTGTCTATATATAGAAAGAGAGAGAGAGCAAGAGGAAGAGATGAACAGAGAAACAGAGGAAGAGGAAGAGGGAAGGCCGGAAAATAAAATATTTCACCTAGAGATGATGGGAGAAATCAAACATGTATCTATATGGCCAAGTAACTCTAACTAAAGTTAGACTAAGCACTAACTTATCAATAAAATATCCCAGAATAGGACTCCCTCCATCTACAGCTGGCTGTTTCCAAGAGATGATGATATAATCTTTGTTGGCCTCCAAGCACACCACATCCAAGGGAGAAGCTGGGGCTCCTTCAATCTCTGCATCAGCATCTGTGGAGACACAAAAGGACGCCATTAACCTTCTCAGACACGCTTTGTCAACTAGGCTGAGGCCCTAGTGCACACATTTCTTATTACATCATCACAGTGGCTAAATCTTTGGTCCCAGTAGAACAGACGTCAAATCTTATAATTTGTTTACCAACATAACAATGTGTGTTTTTCACCTTCAGTAGGAAGAACATTGTGTTAGAAAATAGAAAGGACTCTGAAAAGAACCCATGACCCTTGTTGCCCAAAATGTTCCCAAAGAAAATTAATGGAGATGTTGGAGATTGCTATCACATGAGTTATTTGTGCCAGAAAGTCTGTTCTCATGACACAGATTGTGCAACATTACTAAGAAACTAGGAAAGGGGGACAAACAGCCCCTTCTGGATGCATCCATAAGACAATAAGAACCATGGAGCTTTGCCCATCCCTATGCTAGACACTATCCTTTAGAAAGAGAAAGGAAAACATTCATTTTAATCCAATGATTGTTTTCAAACTGAAGATACTTAGGAAGAGAACCCTGATGCAATACTCACATCTGAGCTTGGTTTATCTGAGTTTATTAAAAATCCAGGCTAATACAAGAAACAGAGTACAGTCACAGTTTATGAAATGGGATCCCTCAACTGTGTGGTCCCCTCAGGCACAGCTAAATTAAGAGAATCAGGGCTGCTTTTAGGGGGATACAAAGGGGAATGAAAATATTCAGTTAGTAACTTTTTAAGTGAGAATAATTAAGACAAGAGGTGGGGTTCCCGAGGAAGAGGGTCCAATTTGCCAAATCCTTCTTGCATATGACCAGTGCTTTGATAAAGAGAGTTAGTAGAAGAGGCTGAGACATGCAGGAATCACTTACCCAAGGGAAAGCACCCAAGTTGATTGAACAAACGTTTTTTTCCTATAATCTACACTTCTGTAAGACTTACAAGTAACTAAGACATTTGTCAACATGAAAGAAATATCTGCATGCCTCTGAATGTAATAGGTTTGCATTTCGGTGAAGAGCTCAAGTCACTTGGGTTTGAGCATTCTGTTTTTTGCCCCAGAAACCATTGGGAAAGTATCTCTGGTCAAATATCTCCTGCAGAGGTGCTATAGGAGAATGCAATGGAATCATCTTGCCTAAAACTTAAATCAGAATCCTTGCATGCCACATAACAGGAAATGAGCATTTTGGTATGGAAAATCTTCTTTCCTTCCAGGCTTCAAGAACTCTGGATGGGGAAGAGCAGTGCTGCTGACATTGAAGGCAGAGCAGAGCTGTAATGAAGGTGGGATGCTTCGGAGGCAGAAGAGGCCCTTAGAAATCACTCAGCCACGAGGGGGACAGCTGGTAAGCTCTAGACATGTCCTTTGGCTAAGGGCTTATAGCACAAAACCCAGCAGTCCCTGCATTGATTGAGCAACTTAGTTAGCTAGGCATTCATTGCATAGATGTACAATAGCAGGAATATGGTGTAATGGAGTCTGGCAGACAGTAGGCATTCTGGGAGCCATTCTTCAGCATTTTTATAGCATTGCTTCGAATAGGCCATTGATGGGATGGGCCTGACAATCTTTTAAGTTACTCAGACATTCATTTGCTCATTCATTCACTCAGTATTCTTGTAGGTGCTCAGCATACAAGTCAAAAAATAAGGATTGGTCTTTCTCTCAAGAGGTAACAATATCGTGGTGGGAAAATGTACTTAGAATGACAAAAGCATAACTGTGAAGCAATGGAACACAGTATTTGGCTTCCAGCAGCTGCTGTGCAGTGTCAGGCCCATGGTACCTGTCCAGACAATGTTAACCTTCTTGTACATCTCTACATCTCTGCCCTTCTCAATCCCAGCCCTGCAAGGAGTCAAAATTTTTGTAGGTTTAATTAAATGGGTCAACGATTAGACTACTACTCTTTAAATTTTGACCCCTGACACAGACCATGAATAGCTTTTTTCAAAATGTAAGTAATTCCATTGTCCATCTTTATTATAAAAGTAGTAGATGCTTACCAAATATATGATAATCAAAAACCATGTTAAAATCTCTTAATTCCATAACTCAGAGATAACGACTATTAACATATTGGTCTAAGTCTTTGATTTTTTTCTATATTTATAAACTCAATAATTATTATTTTTTTGAAACAAAATGGGATTGTACCACATAGTTTCATGGTTTTCTTCAGATATATTTCCATTTCAATAAATATAGGTATACATCATTGGCTTTCATTGCTCTGTGGTAGTCCATTGTTTACATGGAACATTTTTTCTACTTTATCCTACAGTTTCCATATCGGTGAATATCTAGATGTCTTCCAGTTTTCCCCAATGCAAACATGTTTTCACCTTTGTCCACTTAGTTCCTAGAACTAGAATTGTTGAAAATGTGTGCCCTTTTGATGCATAATGGCAAACACCTTGAGGAAAGTTGAACCAATTGACATCATCCATGTATAAGAGTGCCTGTTCCCCTTTCCTTTACCCCCATGGATTTTAAAAAGCTTTTCAATATGATAGATAAAACCACGACCTTCTTTCAATTTTCATTACTTTGATTATTGGTGAAAGCTTTTCCTTCTTTTCTTTTTTTGAGGTAGAGTCTCACTCAGTCACCTAGGCTGGAGTACAGTGGCACATTCACGGCTCCCACAGCCTTGACCTACTGGGTTTAGGCGATCCTTCTGCCTCAGTCTTTCATGTAGCCAGAACTACAGGCATGCACCACTATGTCCAGCTTATTTTTTTATTTATTGTAGAGATGAGGTCTCACCAAGTTGCCCAGGCTAGTCTCAAACCCCCGGGCTCAGGCAATCCTCTCGCCTTGGCTTCCCAAAGTGCTGGGATTACAGGCTGAGCCACCATGCCTGGCTGAAAGTTTTTTCATATACTCATCAGCCATTTTCAATTGTTTGTGCTTGACATTTCTATCATAGCCACTATCATTATTTCTGTGGGGGGGGGGAGTGGTGTGAAGAGAAAAAGAAGGAAGGAATATATAAACGCTAGAAGAATATGCAACAAAATAACACTGGTTATCTCTAGATAGTGATCTTATGGATGACTTTTTCTTTTATTTCTTTTTTATTTATATTTTTTCTTTTTAAATTTATATCATATATTTTTTCACAATGAACATATATCATCTATGTAATATAATCCTGACCAAATGTGTTCAACTCTTTACGTGTTTCTGTAGACATATAATGTTTCACACACTCACATTCTGGTGTCAGAGCTATTTTCTAAGCAGCAATAATATCAAAGCTCTAAAACAATGAATTGAAATGGCCTCATGCAGCTCAATGAATAAAAAATTTTTAAAAACACAAAATATGGCCGGGCTCAGTGGCTCAGCCTGTAATCCCACACTTTGGGAGACTGAGGTGAGTGGATTGCCTGAGTCTGCGGGTTCAAGACCCGCCTGGGCAACTTGGCGAGGCCTCATCTCTACAATAAATCAAAAAAATTAGCTGGGTGTGGTAGTGTGTGCCTGTAGTTCCAGCTACTTGGAAGGCTGAGGCGGAAGGATCGCAGGAGCCCAGCAGGTCGAGGCTGCGGTGGCCGGGAGCGGCCACTGTACTCCAGACTGAGCGACAGAGTGAGACTCCAACTCAAAAATAAAATTAAATTAAGTTAAAAAATAAAAACACAAAATATTATTTAAAACACTTTGAAAGTTTCTTAAAAGCTCAACATAAACTTATCATATAATCCAGCAATTCCACCTGTAGGTATGTATCCAAGAGAAATGAAAATATAGGCCTACAAATATGAACACAAATGTTTATGGTAGCATCATTTATAATAACCAAAGTGGAAACAACCTGACTGTCCATCAACTGGTGAATGCATAGACAAAATGAGGCACATCCAGACACCGAAATGCTGTTTAGTGATAAAAAGGAACAATATGTGTTACAATATGAATGAGTCTAAAAATATGCTAAGTGACATAAAAGACCACATATCCAGAAATGTTGAGAAAGGCAAATCTATAGAGACAGATTTGATTGCTAGAGGCTAGACTGGGTGTGGGAGAGGGAAATAAAAATGGGAAATCTCTTTGGAGATGGAAATATTCTAAAAGTGGATTGTGGGTGATGGTTGTGCAACTCTGTAAATATACTAAAAACAGTTAAACCGAACACTTAACCACTTAACATGAATGAATCTTATGGTATGTAAATTCCTCCTCAAAAAAGATGCTTTAATAAAACCTAATGTAGGCTGGGGTGCAGTGGCTCATGCCTATAATTCCAGCACTTAGGGAGGCTGAGACAGGAGGACTGCTTGAGCTCAGGAGTTTGAAACCAGCCTGAGCAACATAGTTAGACATTGCCTCAATTTAAAAAACAAACAAAAAGCAAGTGAAACATTTTTCTAAAAATTGTGAAATTCACAGTGCAATTGCTAAAATCTATCTTTCCAACTTTATCTTTTCCAGTTATCTTTTCAATTTTCTCATATCAACATATGATAAATTTAGAATCTCTTCATTTCCTTCATCTGTGGATGTAAGTATACATTTCAAATTTGAAGACCTTTGCCCTGTCTACAAAAGTCAGTAATGTGAAATCTGACTTAAACCTAGCAGAGAGGCACAATTCTGGGTGTGGGCACTGAGAAAAGTTGTGGAGAAAGCCTTGATGCCAGTGTTCCTGGAAAAAGTCTACAAAGGAAGCACTATGGCACAGCAAAGATTTTTTGGAATAGCCAGAAATGTTCTCTATTTCCTGTAAGACAACTGAAAGCACAGGCAAAGACTTTGCTTAGTCTATCTTCACCTAACTAGGTTTATCCAGTGGTTTGGACAAACAAACATTCTAGCTGACGAGTTCCAGAGTGCCACTTTTCACTGCAATTTACCCAGAAAGCTAACTCCTTTCCTCCCTAGTGATATCAACTTTTCCCATGATGCTTTTGTGGTGGAGAAAGCCCAACATGTTTTTTTTTAGATGTTATAGATATTCAGATATTCTTGTCAGTTGCTGGTCTGTGATAGAATTCAATGATCATTTATATTGTTCAATAACGAAGTGGCATAGACTGCTAACTGTCCCCAGTTATCATTCTTCCTGTTTCCTTTTAGTATTAGAACCCCTGAGCATTAGGCTGGCCAACTAGTGACCAGGTATCCTAGCTCCCTTCTTGGTGAGGTATGTACATGTGCTAAGTGTGTAGCAAGCAGAAGTGATGTGTGCAACTCGGTCTCTGTCCCTTTACTCCCTTTCTTTCCCCTCTTCATAGACTGAAGTAGGAATATGGGACAGCACCCCAGGGCACAGTGGAATAACAATGCAGGTGGAATTTGGTGTCAGTGGAGCTATCTGGACCACCCCGCTACCTCTGGATCGACAGACCTACGAGGGAAACTTTGTGTTGTTGTTTCCTTTCAGCAGCTTAGGTCATATCCTAATTAAAATCTTGGGTTAGACATTGGAAGATCTGTAAGATAGGTCCACTTCTGCTTCTAGTTAACTGAAGTTTTTGGTAAATCACTGTACTTCTTTGAGCCTCGGTTTCTGTATCTTAAAATTAAGAGATTGTACTAGAATGCAAATCCTAACTTTTTGTGTGCCATACACACCTTTGACAAACTGGAAAAGCCTAGAGGCCCTTCTGAAAATAATGTTTTTAAACATATAAGGAGCATGTGATTACAAAAAAATTATATTGAAATATAGTTGTAATCACAGATTCTTTGGGAGTCTGTGGACTAAAATGACTATGAGATTATGATTCTATTTAGTGCTTGAGAGATAAAAATCAGTAAATCTACCTATGTTGTTTATATGAGGGAGGACCAAAAAAAACTCAGAACTTATTTATAAAAACTGTGTATTTACTCTTTTACATGTTTAAACTTTGGTCACCTCCAAAGTACTCTCCATTTGACGCAATACACCTATTGAGATGCTTTTTTCACTACTCAGAACTGTTTTTGAACTTGTGAAATTTGATGCCTTTTAATGCTTCTGCTGTTTTTTTGTTTTGTTTTATTTTGTTTTTACCTCTTCCACATCAGCAAAACATTTCCCTTTGAGAACTTTTTCATTCAGGGAAACAAGTCACTCAGGGTAAGTTTGGGTGAATAGGGCACGGGGTCATGCTGTCTTTGGCCCAAAACAGGGCAGTATGGACAGGTGTGCTGGTAAGCTATCCATCATTAAATAGGTAAATGTGTTGAAAGAATCTACAAAAAAATTTCACTGAAGCCCAATGCAGCCTCTCAAAATACTAGCTAATACTCTGATGCCGATGGGTTCCCAGAACACTTACCTAGCAGTGGAAGCCTGTACTAAAAGGGGCCTGCCCTCCAAAATATAATTCTGTTTTTCTTTGGGTCCCCCTTGTATTTTAATGTTCTATACCTTATAATGTTTTTACAACTTAAACATATTTCTGGCTAGAGAGAGACTGCCCCTCCTGAAGCTGGCCAATTCTTAGAGACAGCCAAGGGCCCAACAGGGAGCATACCTTTGAGATGCAAACTAACCACATCAGTTTACCTCCTCTCTCTGGCTCATCTAACCCAGGAGGCAATATTCTTTTTCCTTAATCATCCCTGGGCCAGGTAGAAGGCAACTAGGAACCACACCTCTAATTTAGAGCCCACCGAAATCATTTTAATTAGCCAAATCTCTCCCCTTGCTCCTGCCCCTTCTGCCTCCTGACTGATGCTGGTGCTTTCCCATGTGGCCCTGCTGTGACTCCTGTTTCTAGCACCTGCAAGTATAATAGACTTTGTTTTCTTGAGCCCCTCCTGCATCTCCTCTTATGGCTGCACCCGACTGACCATCACATAAAAAAGCACCGAATACCACCCCGGTAGCCTGAAAACGTCAGTGGTCTTCCAAAGTGCTAGGATCCCATGGGAAAATAACGTTCCACTTGTACATTTCCAACCCATTCAAGACACAAATGAAAAACAGAAAGCCTCCTAAAGTCAACAGTCATGGCTTGTCTCAAGAATTAAGTTAGAGCCCCTTATCCCCTAGTGCATCAAAACTAATGTACGTCTAAATTTAATGTTAAATGTCAACTGAAGCTATGAAGACGGGGCCTGGAATGAAATAATACATTTGCTCTCTGAAATACATATTAAAGTGTAAGCCCCAAAATAACACATCCTCTTTTGTGGCAGCTTCCTTTAACAGAGATGGCTTTCTTTTCTGTGTCATTAGGATTTAGCATCTCCACTTGAACACCTTTAGAGAACCGTACTAGTGGTTCACTGAAGATGAGAAAAGTCTTGATATTTGTGACAGTAATATGGTCTGGAAAACGGGTACCTTTGCGTTGGTGCTTTCGGGGTTCACCTTTACCACTAGGTCTAATTTTACTGGAAACTAAGATTCCTATTTAAAGGATGAATGGCTCTTTCATCTTGACAAACACATGTTTGAACTGTGTTGTAATCCAAACAAATTTGGCTTCAGTATGTTAAATACTGTTAGGTGTTCTGTTTTTTGTTAGGACTTACCTCGAACAAAGACATAAGCACTATATTGTTCATGATAGTCCCCCATCCGTACATAGATGGTGTAGAGGCCTTCGTCTTCTTTGTTGAGATGAGAAAATGTCAGCGTTGCCCGTTCTCCGCTCCAGTGTGTTTGCACCCATTTTGATGGAGAAACAGGTACTCCTAAAAATTTTAAAAGTAATCAAATTAACTTATTTTTTCCTCCTTTATTCTTCCCACCTCTCCATTTTTCTCTCTTAGTCTTTTCTACACTGAAAGCAACTTAATTACTAGGAGAAGTCTCTAGGACTTTGAGTCATTTTGTCATAGTTATATTAGCAAAAATACTATGCCAAAAGTGAGGGGACCAAAGCCAGATGCACAATTTTCAGGAGAAGGTGCAAAATTAAATTGTAAGAGCTCTTTCTTCAAAAAATAAGGCTAAAGTGCAATTAGAGATGCTAAAATATATGGCTTTTTCCTTTAAAAACATTTATAAAATGTAATAGGGGTAATACAAATGGCAAAAAATAATATTTTGTTACCATAATTTTATATACAATAAATAATAATATTTTACTAGTGTGATACCTTAATTGATAATAAGATATTCCTGGCACATTTTTCTGCAAATTCATTTATTAGTCATCAAAATTTATAATTTTAGAAATTTCATTTTAAATTTATATAATTAAAGTCAACATCAGTCATTATTCATTTCCATAGTTTTTTGAGAAGGACTTTTCTGCTGATGCAACTGTTACTGGAGCTGTTAAGAATGTTATGTAAGCTATGACAATATTGGGTTACTTACTGATAAACTACTTCAAAATATAAATTTTAGTACTCTAACCTCATGATTCTTAAAGAATAATTTTTCTAAAAAGATTTAACTCTTCATACAAATCAGTTTCATGTGTCTAAATTTAATTTAAATGTCAATTTATATAATTGCATTATAATGATGTCTCTAACATGCCCTCTAACTTTGGAGGTCATACTAGCAAGTGAAAATAATTTCGTGATATAGATATATAATCCAGAATGCCTGTTTATGAATTATATTATTATATATTCAGTTATAAGCTTTAATTTTAAAACTGTCCTCCTTGTCAATAATTGATTCATCCAAAGTTTCATATGAAACTCAGTTCTTTTTCATCAAATGCTATAATCTTTAAATTTAATTTCTATTTCTGAATCTCAAAACCTGAGATTATAAACTCTGAAAAATTCTTATAACTGCCTTATGTGCTTTATTGCAATGTCTATACATACATTTTTGTTCTGTGATAGTTTACTGACAAAATTTATGACCTGACTGCCAGCAGTTCTTCTCCCAGTGCTCAGACCGAGGGATAATATTTGTGTAGATCCCACAGAGGAGAGTTCTAGGGAGGGAGGGGCAAGCTGGCCTCGCACTGTGGGTCCCTGTGCTGCCTCCACAGAGGCACCTGTGCGTGTCTGCACTGCCACTGGTGTATCTTTGATCATGTGCATGCACTATAGTCCCACTGGACCTCATGTATAAAGCACAAGGTCAAAATGATTATGAATTTCAAGTCGGTAGCGGGGTGCAATGGCTCACGCTGTAATCCCAGCCCTGTGACAGCAGAGCATTAACCTAAGCCCAGATTCCCTTCCGAGAGTGGTCCTGTGGGACGGCACAGGTCACGTGCCCAAAAAGTCTGTTTCAGTCCCACGTCTTTTATTAAGTAATTATGCAACTTTGAGCAAACTGCTTAACTTCTCTGGGCCTTAAGTCATTTTCACGTACAAAATGGAGTTTGAGCAATCATAAAGTACCTTACAAGAAATACCCCAAAGCATTATCATTAAATATTTTTCTTTCATTTTGCTATATCTTTCCAAAGTTTATTTTATAAAACATTTACACTGAAAAATTATATGATAACCTACTAATAAATAGAGTCACTAAATGTGTCTGGAATTTTTAAATTTTTAAGAGCTTTAAAATATAATCCTCTCCAGAAATAAACTTGTGAAGACTTTAGGATAAATTAGGATGGTGAGAGTTCCCTGGCCTATTCGTTGCTTTCTCCAGGACACATCTCCTATTAGCTAGGAGCTAGGGTGGGCTTTGCAGATAAATATGTACCTAGGGGCAAATTCAAGTTTTTAAATGTCAATGCTTTTTTCACTACCATAGGTCAGAGAAAGTACAAATTTTCCCATGAGGTTTGTGTTCTGTCTTGGACCTAATGTTTTGGTGACAGAAGAGGAAGTGCAGTGTTGTGAAAAGATCTCCCAGCTTAGAGTGAAAACCAGCAGGTCTGCAAGTCTCACGTAGCCACAATTTAGCTGTGTTTGGGGGCAATCCCTTATGCTCTCCAGACAGTTCAATGTTTTGGTCTATTGTATGAAATAATCTGGTATACAAATTCAGTATATTTGGATCTAAGATTTATTATTCTTTTGGAAAAACATTATTTCTTAAGTCCAATATTTCAACTGATCAATTTATTTTTATAGGTTTTTTGTTTTGTTTAGTTTTGTTTGAGTTTGATCTGCAGCATTACCTAGACTTGAAACAGACTTTAACCCAAATGGGACTTAAAAGAGGAAATTAAATCCTTGTTTCTTTCTTACACCAAAGTATCACGGCTCTAGTTTGAAGCAAAGTAAGGCTGAATTATGATTAAAAACCAGACTCAGAGGAACTGACAGCAGAAGAATTTTTTTTTTTAATTAAAGTTTCACTCTATTGCCCAGGCTGGAGTACAGTGGCATGCTCACGGCCACCCCAGACTCGACCTGCTGGGCTCAGGCGCTCCTTCTACCTCAGTCTTCCAAGTAGCCGGAACCACAGGCCCGCACTACCATGCCCGGCTACTTTTTGATTTATTGTGGAGACGAGGTCTCACCGTGTTGCCCAGGCTGGTCTTGAACCCCTGGGCTCAGGCAATCCTCTCGCCTCAGTCTCCCAAAGTGCTGGGATTACAGGCTTGAGCCACCACACCCAACCAACAGAAGGATTTTCTTTCTAACAGCCTCTGTTATAATATAAGACAAAAGCATCATTGTATCTATGTTTGCATCCTTAAGGGACATCAGTGTAACTTGAATATTTTGTATTCATAATATGCTTATCAGAAATTTCAAAATTCTAAAGAGCCTTTAATACACTAGAACAAAAGTGCCAAGGTCTGATTTTCTCTTAAGTTACTCTGCTGGTTGATTAATATCAGGACTTTATTGTTTCATAAGGTTATGTTTTTTAAAGTTTCAAATAATTTCTGTGGTATAAATGATAAATCTATGAGGAAGGGTATTTAACCAAATAAAATTAACTTATAGAATGAATACACATTCTTGTAATTCTTTCAACATAGTCTTGTGATAAGAAAGTATCATCTTGACAAATCTATTCTGAAAATGTTGCTACATTGCTAAATATATTAAAACTTTTTAAACATATAGTAGATAGTCCCCTCTAACTTCCAGATTCTATCAGCTCTGATAAAAGGATCTGTGATCCAGTCTGCAATCTTTTGCAAATAAGAACCTAAGTGAGAATGTATTATGAAGACTCACCATTTCTGTACCACTGGATCTCTGGCTGGAAATGTTTAATTTCAGGAGTGATGACTACACGACAGCCTAGACTCATTGTCTCTCCCTCTCTCCCAAAAGATACATCAAATTTGTCATCAAAGTGGATCTCAAACTTGGACATGTAACCATAAGGAGTCACAGCAACTGGGAACAACAAAAACATGTAACAGCAATTTAGTTTTTTTTCCCATCAAAGAGACACAAGCATTTTAACAAGCACAGGCAGAAGGCAGTCAAAAACAAAGACTAAAAAAAGTGATTTATTTGGGCAAAAATGAAGTCCTATATAAGAAGTATATAGAACATGTGCGTATATCATTTGTATGGAAATTCTTGCTTTATTGACTATGTAAACTAAATTTATTTTTATAATGAATAGAATTTAAAGGGTCAGGATTAATGTCTTAAATGCTCATTAATACCATATTTAGCCTACTTAAATTGTTAGCTACAATATATGTACTTTTTTTTTTTTTTTTTTTTTTTTGAGTTGGAGTCTCACTCTGTCGCCCAGACTGGAGTGCAGTGGCCGCTCCCGGCCACCGCAGCCTCGACCTGCTGGGCTCCGGCGATCCTTCCGCCTCAGCCTTCCAAGTAGCCGGAATTACAGGCGTGCGCTACCACGCCCGGCTGATTTTTTTGATTTATGGTAGAGATAAGGTCTCGCCGCCCAGGCGGGTCTCGAACCCGCGGGCTCAGGCAATCCACTTACCTCAGCCTCCCAAAGGCGCGGGATTACAGGCTGAGCCACGGAGCCCGGCTCTATATGTACTTTTTAATTTTAGATTTTGAGTTACATTTTTTTTAAGTTGGAGTCTCACTCCGTCGCCCAGGCTGGAGTACAGTGGCACACTCACAGCCACCCCAGTGTCAACCTGCTGGGGTCAGGTGATCCTTCTGCCTCAGCCTTCCAAATAGCTGGAACTACAGGTGTGTGCTACCACACCCAGTTAATTTTTTGATTTATTACAGAGATGAGATCTCGCCAAGTTGCCCAGACTGTTCTCGAACCCGTGGGCTCAGGCAATCCCCTCACCTCAGCCTCCCAAATTGCTGGGATTACAGACTTGAGCCACCACGCCCAGCCAATTTTGAGTTAATTTAAACTCTACTGATTGTCTCTTGGGGCAAAATAGCCTTATCAGTTACTTATAAAAATGGAATTTTTCATCTGACAAAGAATTAATAACCAGAATACACAAGGAGCTCAAACAAATCAATAGCAAAAAAACAAATAATTCAGTTTTGTAAATGGGTAAAAGTTCTCAACAGACTTTTTAAAAAAAAAAAAAAGACTTGCAAATGGTCACTGGGTATATTTTTTAAACGCTCAACATCACTATTAATCCGAAAAATGCAAATCAAAACTACAATGAGATATCATCTCATTCCAGATAAAAATGGCTTTTATTAAAAAAAAAAAAAAAGGAAATAACAGATCCTGGATCTAGAGAAAGGGGACTCCCTCGTACATTGTTAGTGGGAATGTAAATTGCTACAGCCACTATGGAGTTTTCTAGAAAACTAAAACTAGAACTACTATACGATCCAACAGTCACAGTGCTGGATATACATCCAAAAGAAATCAGTATATTGAAGAGACATCTGCACTTTCATGCTCATTGCAACACTATTCACAATAGCCAAGATATGGAATCAATGCACATATACAAAATGGAACATCGTTCAGTCATAAAAATGAATGAAATTCTGTCATTTGAAACAGCATGGATGGAACTGGAGGACATTATGTTAATTAAAGGAAGCCAGGTAGAGAAAGACAAATATTGTATGTGCCCACTCTCATGGGGGACATAGAGAGCGAAAGGATGGTTACCAGAGACTGGGAAGGGTAGTGGGGAGGTGGAAATAAGGGGTTGGTTAACAGGTACAAAAACACGGTTAAGTAGAAGGAATAAGATTTAATGTTTGATAGCACAATAGGGAGACTATAGTTAATTATTTTTTATATATTTCAAAACAACTAGAAGAGTGGAATTGGAATGGTTCTAACACAAAAAAAGATAAATGCTTGAGGTGATGGATATCCCAATTACCCTGATTTGATCATTATATGTTGTATGTCTATATCAAAATATCACATATACCCCATAAAAATGTACAGTTATTTTGTATCCATGAAAATAATAAAAATAAACTTTTTCATTGGGCACAGTGACCCATGCCTGTAATCCCAGAAATTAGAGAAAGTGAGGTGGAGGATTGCATGAGGCCAGGAGTTTAAGACCAGCCTACACAACATAGCAAGACCTAGTCTCTACAAAAAAAAAATTTTTTTTAAATAAAATACATAGAATAAACTTTTAAAAATGGAGTTTTTCAGTAACTTGTTTCAGTTTCTTTAACAATCTTAGTTTAAAAAAATATAAGAAATGTCAATGGGAGAAATGGACAAGTTAAAAATATTCTAATTTATTTTTTAAGTTAATTAAGTAATTAATCTTTTTTGGATCAGAGTCTCACTCTGTCGCCCAGGCTGCAGTGCAGTGGCATGATTACGGCTCATAGCAGTCTCAACCTCCTGGGCTCAGGTGATTCTTCTGCCTTAGCCTCTCCTGAATAACTGGGACTACAGGCACACACCACCACACCCAGCTAATTTGTTAACTTTTGTAGAGATGTGGTCTCTTTTGTTGCCCAGACTGGTCTCAGACTCCTGGGCTCAACCCTCTCTCTTTGGCCTCCCTAAGTGCTGGGATTACAGGTATGAAACACTGCTCTGGCCTAGAAAATTCTAACTTTAGAAATTATTATCCTCGGGAATGTCTATCTATAGATTGAGCAAATGCTTGCATCATCAACTCTCCTAGGTTTTATTTTTTCTTTTCACAAAAGAAAGGGTTTGGGAAAGAAATAATTGCTTAGGGTAATGAGCTAAGACATGCCAGGCACTTCACATTTGACATGCCATCTATTCCTTGCAACAACTCCATGGCAAAGATATTTTTTCCCTCTCTTTCAGAAGGGGATATGGAAATTCACAAAGGTAATATACAGCTAATGCCATTATTTCACAGGTAGCAGCTGTGAAAATGAAATTTAAACCCATAAATTTCCAGCTCTAAAATATAGGCCCTTTCTTACATATTTCATCTCTCCTCCTAAGACCCCTTTGAATTAACTTGAAAATTCAAGCTACCATTTACTGAATTCAACTTTTGCCATCTATTGTTCCAAGTATAGCTATTAACTCAAACCCCATAATAACCCTAACAGGTAAGTAACATTATCATCACTATTAGATAAAAGAGGAAACTGAGGTATAGGCAGGCTAAATAACTGACCATGTTCACTCACAGACCCAGATTTACACCCGAAGGCTGTTTCCAGAGCCTGTGCCCTCAACCAATACATTGTACTGCCTTGAATTTGTGTGCTCCCAGGCAACCACTAGCCAACAGTGACATAACTTCTCATTGGAAGTACATCTCCCATCTGTCTCACTTCTATATGGTGATAGTCCACTGAGACCAGAGAGAGAAACAACTTGACAGACTTTGCACAGCATTGGGAGTCTGGGCTGGTTCTAAAGCTGCCTTAGGGAGGAGAGGTGATGGTTACCAGAAGTGCCTATAGTGACCCACATATTCCAGTTCCCAATGGAAAGGCAAGTTGGTCCCCAGGAAGTAGACTCAGCATCTAGATTCTCTGTGTCTGAGATTGAGCTGCACTGTCTGAGGTAGCTTTGGGGTTCAGTAGGAGGCACCCCAGCTTTAACAACCAGAAAACACAACAACATTCCTTTGTTATGTCCTCAATCCTTCATCACACACACTTTCCATCCTGGGAAAATGTTTAAGAGCAGGGGTTGGCAAGTCTGTGGGCCTGATCTCGAATGCTTCTTGTTTTGTACTGTTTAGAATGGTTTTCAAGTGTCTCAGTGGCTGAAAAAAATCAAAAAGTATAATATTTTGTGACATGTGAAAAGTCCTAGAAAATTCAAATTTCAGTGTTCATAAATAAGGTTTTACTGGAGCACAGCCACGCTCATTCATTCTCCTACTGTTATGGCTGATTTTGTGCTATAGTGGAAGAGTTGAGTGGCTGTGACAGAGACCATATGGCCCACAAGCCTACAATATTTACGATCTAGTTCTTCACAGAAAATGTTTGCTGACTCCCTGTTTAAAATATGGTTTCCAGTTCAAAAGACCAGGTTATAAGACCCTATTCTACTACTATGGGTGGTCTTGCCTCACTGTTTAACCTCTCTAAACTATTTCCTCATCTGCACAGCACAGATAGAAATGCACCTACTTCATAAGATTTTGAGGAACATTAAATGAATCGATGCACATAAAAAATGTCTCAGTAAGTACCTGGTAAAACTGATCAATAAATGTTAATGATTTAGAACAGATTCAAGGGCAGGCAGCTTCGTTTATGATATTTATCAGCATATTCTAAGCACTCAAATTGGTACCTCGCACATAGCAGGTGCTCAGTAACTATTAGTTGAATATGTGAATATGAGCCCTCTGTTTTCTGCTAAGAACAGTTGTGCTCAATTCAGGGGTCATCAGAGGAGGCATTGTAAGGTTGAGAGGTAAGAGAGGTAAGGTTGAGCTGGGCTTTCAGCACCTGGCTTGACAGAGAAGGAGGGAAGGGAGAAACAGGAATGTTGATATGTCCGGGAAAGAGAAGAGATCAGAGGATTGTGAGGCGATCAATAGGCCAATCCTGGGGACACTGGGAGACAAGTCACATGTTCAAAATTTCCAATATTCTATCTCAGTCTGAATCAAGTGACAGGAAAGGGGCACAGTTTGGGATGTGTTCCTCTATTGTTCCACCCATCATGCTCTCCCGCCATGGGATTGGTACCAATGATTACAACTTGGAATATTAAAGTGAGAAGTGGCCAGGCACAGTGGCTCATGCCTGTGAGGCCAGAACTTTGAGAGGCTAAAACGGGAAGATTGCTTGAGTCCAGTAGTTCATGACCAGCCTGGGCAACACGATGAGACCTTGTCTGTAAAAAAAAAAAAAAAAAAAAAAACCCAAAAGTTAGCCAGGCATGATGGCGTGTGCCTGTAGTCCCACCTACTTAAGCAGAAGGATTGCCTGAGAACAGGAAGGTAGGCTGTGGTGAACAGGGATCATGTCACTGCATTCCAACCTGGGCAACAGAATGAGACCCCAACACAAAAATAAAAATTTAAAAAGTGAGAAGCCATTCTATGAAGTCAGTGGAGTACATTGAATACAGACACCAAACTAACCAGTTACATGAAAAACTGACCGTGAGACTGTATCTTCATCTGTCTTTTTCAAAACCACCACTTTTTTTTTAATGTTTGAAAAATAAGTTAGAGCTTGTCCACCTTTTCCAGGTCGACCATTGTAAGCATAAAATGATTTCAGCAATTATAAAATGATACTTTTATTACTTCTCATAAATAGAAGTTCTGATATAGATAAAGTGATTTTCACAAATTACCACTGACCAGAATATTTTCAATAGTTTATTATTTAAACACATTAAGACTTTATTTTAAATTGTACTTTATAAGTTAATGCATTAATTTTTTCATTTATTATTGAATATCTACTCAGTGTGCACTCGGGTTTAGAGACAGGTTCAGTCTTGCCTTCAAGTGGCTCATGAACCAGTGAGAGAGACTGACACATAACGGGTAACAGTGTCCAGTGTCATAGGTGCCTTGATGAGGTGCCATGACCTCACCAGGGACATCTAACCCTGAACTGGGTAGGGCATGGGGGTGGCAGTGGGGGTCAGACATGATTTCCCAAGGAGGTGATGGTGACTGGATATTTAGCGATGAGTAGGAGTGCTTTCACGTATTCCAGACTCACGTGTCTGTGTGTCTGTATGTCTGCCTGTGTGCGTTTGGTTAAATCATTCTGCCCAGGTTTGCATAATGCTCTTTCTCAGTTTAACACAGAAAAACTTTAAGGTATTTGCTATGTGTAGCTCATCACATCTGAGTGTTCATAAAATCAGAACAAAGCAATTAGATTCCGAAGGAGAACAGTAATCAAAGAATCAAAAAAAAAACTAATCACAAATACCTAATACATAAAACTAACCCACAAGTACCCATCCTAGGACATGCTATACCACATTATATATGATATGTATTTATTTCTGCATTATAGAATAGCTTATTATGCTGTATTTCACGGAGATGACATTTAGCAAACCTGTTTTTAAACTTACAACTGAGGGGCAGGGTAGAAGCCCCAGCGTGGAAACGAGTCTCATCAAACTCGCCCTTATATCCTAGAAGACAAAACAGAAATGCATGTGAACTGCTCTGTGATTGGCTTCATTTTAGCAATGGGAAGAAACTTTAAAAAAAAACCAATTTAGCAAACCTACTCTTTACCACAACGGAAGCATACGCCGAGAGCTCTCCTTTAACATTCATCGCCGAGGCCCGGTACTGAGCTGTGTCTTCAAAATCACATCTGAAAGAACATTTGGAAATGAACATCCACCATAGTGACAGACCTTGTCATTACTAGCTGTTCCTTCAGGGACTTCTTTGCTGTCTTGGCACACTGCAAATCGGTGGCTACACGTGGCTCTTAAGGACTCTTGATGGAGCTACTGTTTCTGATCTAGCTACCTATAGGATTTTATATAGTTCGTCCAAGTGATCTACAGTTTCATGCCAGCAACACAGAGTAAAGGGGGACCACCTATGGTCTACTGTGACTCTAGCCAGTTCGTTTGGTATATATATATATGTATATATATATAAAGTCAACAAAGTTCTAGGCACATATACTACAGCGTGAACAACACTGTGATATACTGGTGTAATGGTGTATTGGGAAGGGAAAATGTCTAGCCACATACCTTTGTAGTAGGTAACTACCTAGAAGCACACCAGAAGGTGTGGCCTCCCTGCTACCCTGCCCTTGAGGTGGGGGTAACAGAGCCACAGGGAAGAGAAAGAAGCAGACCCTTCCCACAGTCTTTCTGAGTCACAAACCTGAGTCAGATTTGTCTTATGTGTGGCTCTGTGTTCTAGTTTCAAAGCACAAGTAAGTTATTTACGCCTCAGTTCTTCTAAGATCTACTAAGATTCAGGTCATACTTTGAGTTTTAGCTTACAGCTAAACACAGCTAACACGAGAAGTGGCATTTGGACTTTTTTCTAAGTTATAATACAGAAATTGGAATGTCTTATAAAAATGAAATTAGGGAGAGACTGATCTTGCCGAGAGATGAACAGGCTAATATTTCAAAGCAGGTTGTTTTGTGTCTTATCACTACCAGTTCTTCATTGTTCCTCAGGGTTTAGTTTCATTTGTGTAAACTTATTTCTTGCTGAAATTTTACAGACATCAATAGAACCCTAGGAAGGCAAACACAGTTGCCCTTCTCATAGCTATTTAATTTTGAAAGTAAACGCATAACTCACTGCTGCCTCAGTAGAACCACCTGCTGGCAGAACTAATGTGACCTTAGGTTGGGGTCAGTGCTTGGCAAGCATCACAGGGTCCCATATCCCTTAGCCAACTCTTGTGATCTGGGAAGAAGACTATAAATCTCTTGAGAATGAATGATGTGAATTTCACTTTGACATCTCAGCATTCAGTGGTTTTATCTGAACTAAAAATGATGGGAGCCTGTTTAACCTTTTCATCCACATAATTAGATTTGGATTTCAAAACTACATTGGGAGGCATGCTAAACCTTTGAGAATGTAGAAATTTGGGTGTGGGTTGTGTTTTCAAATTTTGCTTTGATTTTACTTTACCCTAAAACATCCCAATGTCCAGTCCTGCCTCAGATACATAGATTGACAGGGGATACACCTTCCCATAGTTCCTGAGAAGCTGAAGGAAAGGACAGTATCTCTAAGTTCAGCCCACTTTCAATGCCATCCACCCTGATCTCTGAGGCCTTTATTAAAAACAAGAGTATGACCATGACAGCAATTTGGAACTCTGATTGATTACTGATGAACTCTGATTGATTATGGAATGCAAATATTTATGCAACTTATTTTCCTACTGGTGTCTACAAAAATCTCTCAAGTACATAAAAGGATAATAAAAATATACAAAGTTTTTTTTCTCATCTTTGACTAAACTCAAATACAAAAATCACTTTGGGAGGTAGTGTAGAAATGGTAAGGATTTGTCACACATATCACTTCTAGGTTATACCAAGAGAAGAACGGTATATGACTGTCCTTCATTGTGATCACACTGCATTGGGACAAAGCAGGGAGAGTGGCCGATAACTGTAGTGATGAGGCACCTCCCTGAGCTAATGTGGGCAACACACATGGACACTAATGTTCTCTTACGAGTTAATCTCCAGAGTGTGCATTCCATATCGACTTTCAATAATATACTTTCCCGGGTTTGCATGGACATTTATTGGCACCTGGTTTTTATACCTATAAGATAATGAAAACAAAATGAAGTAAGTTGAAGTAGAAGTAACTTCATGATTCAACACACACACATACAACTCTGTTCTTACAGGAATACCTTTTGCAAACACGGCACTGTTAAGTTATATTAGCTCAAATAAAATGCACTAGCAATAATACAATATGACTTCCTGATGAAGTGTTTTCCCCTCCTCTGTAAACTTACGTGAAAAAAGTTGATGATTTGCAACAATATGGAAGAATTTCATGTACATAACATTAATGAAAAAAGTCAGTTACAAAAGATTGCACAGTATGATTGTTTTTATATAAGACACAAAACCAAAAAAATCTAACTAATGCTGCTAGAAGTCAGAATGGTAATTTCCCAGGGTTGCGGGGAGGGATAGGAAGAAGGCTTCTTGGATGCTGATAATGCTTGGTTTCTTGATTTGGGTGCTAGTTACATGTGTGTGTGCAATCTACAAAAATTCACTAAAGCTATATATTTATGTATCATATGCATTTTTGTGCATATTATACTACAATTAAAAAGCTTTAAAAAGTTGACCACTGTTGACATAACAAAGGGGTAGACTTTATGTCAGGGGTTTTATTGTTGAGTGTCTGCATAGAATGAAAGCAAAACATTCTTCCTGCAACATTCTTGCATATTGTTAAAAACCATGTCATTGCAGGTGAAAGATCACTATACTTAAGTGTTTTATTCTATGTCATCAGCAAACATGGCTCACACCACGGAAAAATTTACAATATAAATCATGAAAGGAAACTTCTGACAAACAAAAGCTTAAGGCTTCCCCTTTTCCGACTGCTCTGTCTCTGGTTAGTGTCTCAGTCCTCAAAGGGTAGGCTACACCAAGGGGTCTCTCCCCCAAGGGGTCTTCTGGGTCTGTAGGTGGAGCCTGGATTCTTTTCCACATCCTCATGTTCTCAACTGGCAGTGGCCACGGTGCTGGACCAGGTTTTTCTACTGAAATCATTTTCTGCCCAAAGAGGAACTGGGTTTCATTTGTTTCCCTTTCAGAAATCTCACTTCACATGCCCAGATGACATAAATAGCACTAATAACCACAATTGACACAGAGAATCGATGATGGGCCAGCCAATGCTCTAAGTGTCTTATGTATATACTGGTAAATTCAACCCTCATCATTACCATATGAGGTAGTGCTTTTTTAAAACCTCGTTTTCCAGATGAGGAAACCAAGGCACAGAGAGGTTAAGGAACTTGCCTAGGTCGCAAAGCCAGAAATAGCAGAGCTGGCATTTGAACGCAGCAGTCTGGCTCCTGATCCATGTGATGCTTTCATTTTCCAATTGTTCTTTAACAATAGGAGCTGCGTTTCTTTTCTTTGGACTTTTGGAAATGATTATAAAAAGGTCTGGAAACAGGGAAAGTGGTGGAAAGGTATAAAATATCAGCTTCAGTCAGCTCCTTCCTTTCCCCAACTCTCTCTGTCTCACACATACATATATACTCCTGATGTCCCTAAATCATATTATTCATTTTTTTCTTCTTCTTTTTTTTTTAAATGAATTGGAGTCTCACTCTGTCACCCAGGCTGGAGTGTAGAGGCATGCTCATGGCCACCCCAGTGTTGACCTGCTGGACTCCTGCGATCCTTCCACCTCAGCTTTCCAAATAGCTGGAACTACAGGCACTTGCTACCACACCTGGCTAATTTTTTATTTATTGGAGAGACGAGGTCTCACCAAGTTGCCGGGCTGGCCTTGAACCCACAGGCTCAGGCAATCCACTCACCTCAGCCGCTCAAAGTGCTGGGATTACAGGCTGAGCCACTGAGCCCAGCTCCATATTATTCATTTTCTACACTTAAAAATTTTTTTTATTATTCTCCTTCTTCACCTAGCAAAAACCAACTTATCCTTCAAGATTCAGTTCAGATGCCACTTCTTCTGTGAACTCCTCCCTAAAATGTCTCACAATATGAATTGCCCCTACCTTTCTGTGTCAGGGTTGCTTGGTTCAAATTGCTAAACATAACAGTGATCAAAATTACAGCTGCAGATATGTCTCATCTAAGTTGCTAGTCTCTTGCAATGGGAATTGTGTGTAAGCCGCATTTACTACTATTCCCACTCCGGAGGAAGGATCAGTTATGGGCAAATATCAGGCCCTTCCTGTTGGTTAATCTAGATTGAACAGAATTATCACGTAACGCAATAGGTTCATTGTAGCTTCATAATTTTTTGGTTGAAGGAACGTTGTTGTGACAAACATATACATCCTGATAAGTTGATTTCTAATTAACGGCACATGAAGAAAGTGAGTTGAAGCTGTTTGAGTCTCAGTTCCCTCACATGTGAAAGGAAGGCTGGACTAGCTCTAGAAGCGCAGCTGCCTGGCATGTGTAGCAGCCTAAGCTTCTTCCCCACCCACACAAGACACTACTAGTTGATGTGATGTTGTTTCCTGCCCGCGCAGAAGTGACAACAGGCAGCTGTCCCCCACCCAGGACTCAGGGCAGATAGGGCTCGCTGCTCAGAGACAGCCTAGTGAAAAGAAATCTACTGGCCACTCCTAATCTCCAGCATTCCCTGTTTCGATGAATGATGGAGTAGAACATGTTCATCGCCATGTTTTTTGGACTTAATTGGTTTACGTAATTTCACACGACTCTGAAGCTTGCTCTTGCTTAGCTGTTTCACGTGCTGGAATGTTTCCAGTGGTTTCTCTAAGCACAAGAAGAGCCATATGACACTAAAGGCTGTGGCATGTGCTGTTTCACCAGATGGCTCAGTGACACCCAGTTTGGCTTTTCTGATTAAAAAATGTTTATATATCTATAAAGTTTGAGTCACAAAAGCATTTTGTAGCTCCTACAGTGGCTCCGGCCTCCTGCCTTCTAGTGCCACCCACTTCAGCTCCGTAAGCCTTTTCCCCCAGCTAATGGCTTTTCTATTATGACCACCTGGCAAAGGAAATTGGTTTAAAATGTACACACACAACACACACCATTTTGACTTCTAGTCTTTCCTCTGGAATTCCAGATGCCAGTGCGAGAAATTCCTGTTCTGAAGCAGTGGACATGGTTTAAGTTAAGAAAGCCATTTAATTCTATTCTCCAAGGAATTTCACCCACTGAGGCACTCAGGTTTGGGGTCACTTGAGATTGGCTGTTGTTGGCATTAAGTCGGAGAAGAAAGGAAGGATTTTTTTGGTCTGCTCTATATACACATCACAGCTTGTTATTTCTGGAAAGTGAAATTCCAAACCGGTCAGTCATCAACTAATCTTGGAGACTAATCTATAGCCTGGGATTATGTGTCAAAGGTTTTTTAAATTTTTGTGAATATTCAGATGTATACCATTTCCCTTATCACTTTTATATAGAGTCTATTAACTGTTAGTTAAGGAGCTTTCAGTATGCTGTATTTCCAAAATAACACTCTGTCACCCAGCAACTTTTCATTTATATGTGAAAAACACACACTTAATTCCCCCAGACAGATGTCGGTTTCAATGCTGGGCTGACTTTGATAATATGGGGCTATAGTAAAGCTCTTTGGCAGTGTAAAGTATAGTCAAGCAAAAAAGCCTTGACAAAATTTTTTTTCTGTCAACCAATAATGCATGCCAAAATGATTTTTAACATGTTGAATCTCACCACAGATGGTATTGCTGCTTAGAATCCAACCTTCTTGTTTTGAATAAATAACTATATACCCATTTTAAAAATTATCAGAGAGAGAGAGACAGAGAGAGAGATCCTACTAGGATAGATAATTTGGAATTAAACAAATAAGAAAAATCAAAAATAAAATTCCAAATCCTTATGTTGGAAACCAATTTTAAATTGCAAACAATTTTTGTTAACCATTGTAATGCAGGCTGCTTTTCCCTATAATAATATGGTAGTAATTGCTAAGTTTATGTGATGAACAACTCTAAAACTGAATACATATGATTCCATTATGGAATTTACAAATTCTCATAATTTGCAAAAAAAAATCAGGAGTTTTCCAAATTTCCAGACCCTCCCAGCACTTTGGGAGGCTGAGGTGAGAGGATTGCCTGAGCCCATGGGTTCGAGACCCGCCTGGGTGAGATCTCATCTCTTCAATAAATCTACTAATTAACCAGGTGTGCGAGTGTCTGTAATTCCAGCTACTTGAAAGGCTGATGCAGAAGGATCCCCTGAGCCCAGCAGGTCGAGGCTGTGGTGGCCATGAGAGTGCCACTGCACTTCAGCAGGATGACAGAGTGAGATTCTGACTAAAAAAAAAAACAAAACTATAAAATCAACACAATTCTCTCCATTTATCTATGTATGTATGCATTTATTTATTTTTATTGAGTCAGTGTCTCACTCTGTTGCCCTGGCTGGAGTGCAGTGGCATGATCATGGCTACTGCAGCCTTGACCTGCTGGGCTCAGGGAATCATCTGCCTCAGTCTTCCAAGTAGCTGGGACTGCAGGCACTTCACTTGCCACCATGCCCGGCCTTCTCTCCTTTTAAAGAAAACTCTTGCCTTTTCCCCTATTTCACAAAATGTTTCAAATTTGAGTTTGTAATATACTTATCAGGTCCAAAAACCAGAAAGTACGAGAGGTACACAGTGAACCCTTCCTGGTAACTTCCTGGCCCTTGTCCCCTTCTACAAGGCTCCTCCTCAGAGCAATGGTTCTTCTTAGATTCTTACATATCTTTCCAGGATTTCATTATAAAAATAAAACAAGCACAAACATAAATTTCTTTTTCTCCCCTTTTAAAGGAATAGACTGTTAGACAAGTTATTGCATAAATGTAGCCTATTAAATTTTAAAACTTTGGGTTTTTTTTCACTACGTATATATTTTTTCCCTTCTCTGTAGACTGAGCCCTTTTGCAAGATGTCCAGCTTCACTGTGGTGCTGTAGCAGTGTCCTCTGTAACTTTCTTACTGAGCCCAGGGCATAAACAGGTTTCATCTGCTCTCAGAGCACGTTGGGATTAGTGGTGCTCCACTGCAGTCTCTGCAACTGACCTTGATGAGTGATGCGAGCTCCTAGCGTTCCGCATTCTCTGGGTAACCTCTAGCTTCCACTTAAATAGATTTGGTTAGGAACGTGGGATTGGCTGGAGAGCAGCTGCTGCGTGTTCATATCATCTGCTAGACCTCAGGGACTCCCATGACGTAAGGCGCCCAGTGGAAACTTGGAGCCAAACTCTCTTTGGAAAGCATTCTGGGGGAGCTAGGCCCGGCACACGTCTCTGAAAGACGCATCTGAGGACTTCACTGCTAAGGTGGAGGCAGCGTGACTGTATGAGGCATCATCAGAAAATTATTCCTTTAATTTACCTCTTACTCAGGAAGGTCATTCCCAATATTTTGTTCTTACTTGCCCTCAGTGTCAGGCCTAGGAAGCTGCAGCTGGGTACCAAAAAGGCATAAATGCCAGCAAAGCCATGACCAACAACCTTGGTTCTTGCTTGGGTTGTGGGTTCCCTGTTCTTTGAGGGGAAGAGTGCTAACTAAGATTGCACACTCTGTATCAGCATTGCAAAGTACATGAGAGATCCAGTAGATGAGTTTTTAAAAGGCAACATGCCAGCCTCGGCAACATAATGACACCTTGTCTCTACAAAAAAAAAAATCAAAAAATTAGCAGGGTGTGGTGGTGTACTTCTGTAGTCCCAGCTTCCCCAGGAGGCTGAAGTGGAAGGATTGTCTGAGCCCAAGAGGTTGAGGCTGCAGTGAGCTGTGATTGTGCCATTGCGCTCCAGTCTGGGGGACAGACTGAGACCCACCAACTCCAAAAAAAGAAAAAAAGGCTACATGCCCAGGAAGGTATATTAATTTGGGTGGGCTTGATATACCTAATTAATTCCAAGAAGTCAACTCTAAGAGGTAAATTTACCTTGAAGAGAATGAAACTTACATTTCAGGGACCCTCACCAGCCAGAGTCCCTGCAAGGCTCTAAGCCTAATTTGCACTATTAACTTTATATTCGTTTTTGTAAAGAGTACCCACCCCCCAGCTTTATGCCCCACAAAACCTGGATCTGACCCTGTTTATTGCCATAACCAATTGTCAGTTATCTGCTAGCTGGTTATCCAAATTTCACCTGTACCCAGGGATAAATCTTGTTCTCAAAAATGCAGTTAACTATTTTCTTAGTTGTGCCTGGTTCTTTCGCTTTAGTATTTATTTTTCACTTAGTTTGCAAGGCAAGGAGACTTTCTGTGAAATGCTCTGATCTGTCCCACCTGGGAGAATTTATGAAAAGAAATGGAGTCACTACAACTGGTTCCTTGCATCAGTTCGAGTGAGTCTCCCTCTCTAAGCACTAAAGGGGGAGGGTCTAGGAACTAGAGGAGGCTCTAGCAGTAATTTCCGAGATGAAGCCTATCTCTGTGCCTTCACTTTTGGTTGAACCTAGCCCCTAGAACATAAAGTTCACATGTAAATGAAATCAATATTTCAAAGTCATCTGTGAAAGATTTGGGAGGTCAAGTGTACCTTCTCAGCTCTATTACTGAGGGTAACTCAAAATGGACAGTATTTCTATTTTTGAATTTTAGTGGAATTCTAAGGGTTGACAGTTCGGTCATCTCATATTTTTCTGGAGAGTTTTTATCTCTTGTTTGTTTTCAAGTTACTTCTCCAGACTAACAAAGAACAATGTACTGAGTTTAATGTCTGAGGTTGAGTTCTGCTTTTGTGAATCACTTCACTCTGGTTTAATAAACCATCAGTGATATGTGTCTGGGATTTCATTTCAGTTGCTGTGCTTTTAACAGAATAAATAAATGCTTAAGATATTAATATTCATCTCCCAGAGATTACTTTGTGTCCCTTTGAAAATCACCTTTAACACCAATTTTTAAAAAGCAAGAAGATAGAGATAACAAGTGTGTAACATATATCTGTTCAACTAAGGTCTCTGCTTATTCATTTATTTCCTATACATTTTATTTTATTTTTATTTTTATTTTTTTTGAGTTGGAGTCTCACTCTGTCGCCCAGACTGGAGTGCAGTGGCCGCTCCCGGCCACCGCAGCCTCGACCTGCCGGGCTCTGATGATCCTTCCGCCTCAGCCTTCCAAGTGCCGGAATTACAGACATGCGCTACCACGCCCAGCTGATTTTTTGATTTATTGTAGAGATGAAGTCTCACCAAGTTGCCCAGGCAGGTCTCGAACCCGCGCGCTCAGGCAATCCACTCACCTCAGCCTCCCAAGGTGTGGGATTACAGGCTGAGCCACAAAGCCCAGCTGGTTTCTAATTTTTATTTTTTTTGAGTTGGAGTCTCACTCTGTTGCCCAGACTGGAGTGCAGTGGCCGCTCCCGGCCACCGCAGCCTCGACCTGCCGGGCTCTGATGATCCGCCTCAGCCTTCCAAGTAGCCGGAATTACAGACATGCACTACCACGCCCAGCTGATTTTTTGATTTATTGTAGAGATGAGTTCTCACTGCCTAGGCGGGTCCCAAACCCAAGGGCTCAGGCAATCCACTCACCTCAGCCTCCCCAAGGCGCGAGATTACAGGCTGAGCCACCGAGCCCGGCCCTATATATTTTAAATGATGAAAGAAGAGAAATTTTTACTGACTAATAGTTCTAGAAGCTAACCGTTTGTTATACTTTGTAGATTACTATTAACAAGTTTGGAATATTTTTTTGAGGTGAGAAGTAATCAGTTAAAAAACTGAGAAAAATGACCCTTTTATGGGCCAAATTGTGCAACTCTATAGTCACAGAGAAGGATAGGCAAAGGCAGATTGATACCTAACTTACTTTTTATATTTTAAACCTTGTAAGTTGACTTTTATTTTATTTTATTTGAGTTGGAGTCTCACTCAGTCGCCCAGACCGGAGTGCAGTGGCCACTCCCGGCCACCGCAGCCTCGACCTGCTGATCTCCAGCTATCCTTCCACCTCAGCCTTCCAGGTAGCTGGAACTACAGGTGCGCGCTACCACGCCCAGCTAATTTTTTGATTTATTGTAGAGATGAGGTCTCGCCAAGTTGCCCAGGCGGGTCTCAAACCCGCGGGCTCAGGCAATCCACTCACCTCAGTCTCCCAAAGCGGGGGATTACAGGCTGAGCCACCAAGCCCGGCTGTAAGTTGACTTTTAAAAATTTCTTTGTCATTGAAATACGTTCCCATATTTCTCATCTTTGTTTACTATAAATTATTTGCCCTGATAATTCATAACCAGTTTTGATTTTAATTCTTTAGTTTTCAAACTTAAGAGCCCTGAAAAGAGTTTACATGCATAGAAAAATTGTAAGTAAATACCAAATTATCAAAGGCAAATTAATATTACAAGTGAATTAAAAACAAAACAAAACCCGCACCACCTGCTTCTCAAGAATAACCATAGACAGTTAGATGGGCTTATCTGGACAGTCACCTCCATTTGTCCTCATCAACATTAGAAACAAAAGAAAGAAGGCAGACACTCTGGGGGACAGTCACATTTGTGTAGTGTTTATATTGCAACCTAACGTGCATTTACTACCACTCCTGAGGATAAGGAAACAGCATGAAAAATGCCTGTGTTAGAGAATAAAACAGTAATGTTAACTGGCTCAATTGTGTTCACATGTCTGCTTACTTCTGCAGATATTCATGATATAAGACAGGAAAGTTCTCAGTTTAGGGATCACAAAGGTGTTGACAACTGCAATAGGATATGAAATGGAAGGAGAAAGGAGTGCTCACTCTGAATGGAAAGAAAATGTCTTAAGGCCTCATGTTAGGTAATCTCTCCCTTCCTATTCTCTTTTGCTTGATGTCAGAAAGCACATGGAGGCCTCAACTCACATCAAGGGTAGAGATGGGAGCCCTCTGGTGTTTAGTTATTCTGTAAAAGGTGGCATTGCTTCGGATCACAAAATAATACTATATTGTAATGTTCACTGATGGAAGTAGAATTTTTATGAAATGTCCATAGTCCATAGCAGGTATAAACGTATTTCTGGTATGTAAATGTGTTAACTAAAACCTCACACGTTATATAAAATGAAGACCCATTTGAATAATAGGATTCATACAGTTCAAAGGGGGACCCAAAAAAACAAAAAATTATTTTTTGTAGGGCAGGCCTCTTGTAATAGGCTTCCCCTCTGGGCAAAAGTTCTAGGAACACGTCGGCATCGACGTACCAGTTAGGGTGGTTGTGAGAGGCTGCGTTTGACTTCAGCGAATTTTTTGGGGGGAGTCTTTCAATGCATTTGCCCAGTTCGTGACGGATGATTTAGAAGCACACTTGCCCACACTGGGCTAGTGTTCCACAGTTTTTGAGCAAAAACGGCACGATCCCTGTGACCCATCCTCCCTATGTCACCCAGAGTAACCTTTTTTTTGTTTCCCAGGATGAGAAAAGTCCTTAAAGGAAAACATTTTGCCACTGTGGAAGAGGTGAGACAAAAAACAGCAGAAGCACTAAAAGTCATCAAAATTCCTGAATTCGAGAACTGTTTTGAGCATTGGAAAAAGCATCTCGACAGGCATATTGCATCAAATGGAGAATACTTTGAAGGTGACAAGTTTAAACATATAAGAATAAATATACAATTTTTAAATAAATAAATTCTGGTTTTGGGGGATCCTCCCTCGTATTACACCATATCATATATATGCAAGACTGTTTTTTTCTGAAAACTCACACAAACTGGTAGATGCCTTCATTGACTCTTAGACATTGGCAGTTTTGTGTGCTTTCCCTAGAGGTAAACTTAACTTTGTGAATCTATTTGGCTTTCATAAAGTTAACATACCACGTAAGACGAGGTTCTGGCCAGCCTGCTACGGAGCAGTGTAATTTTACATTGTCTTTCTCCCAAACTGTATGGGAACGAGGTTTAATGGTAAACTCAGGAGCATGGAGAAGATGGTCTTCGTTCAACTTGGCATGATATGACTCAGTTTCTTCTAGCTGAAAAGAAAAAAAAAGCAAAAAAATTTTAAAAATAAAGAAAGCAAAGTGACTTCTGGTGTTAAGATAACAAGTAGAAGTCAAAATTTCTATTATTTCATATAGAGCCTCACTTTTACATTTAGATAAGATCAAATGTGTTCTTCTTCTCCCATTAATTAATTAATTTTTTAGTTGGGTCTCACTCTGTCACTCAGGTTGGAGTGCAGCAACATGATTACAGCTCAGCATAGCCTTGACCTCCTGGGCTCAGGCAATCCCTTTGCTTCAGCCTCCCGAGTAGCTGCGACTACAGGCGTGCGCCACCACACCTAGCTAATGTATTTATTTTTTTGTAGAAACAAGGTCTCACTATGTTGCCCAGGCTAGTCTCCAACTCCTAAGTTCAAGCAATCCTCCCACCGCAGCCTCCCAAAGTACTGGGATTATAGGTGTGAGCCACCATGTCCAGCCCCCTTCTCCCTTTTAAAAGCAGATGTAGTTATTTGACATTTAACATTCTTTTTTTTTTTTTTTTTTTTTTTTTTTGAGTTGGAGTCTTACTCTGATGTCGCCCAGACTGGAGTGCAGTGGCCGCTCCAGGCCACCGCAGCCTCGACCTGCTGGAGCTCGGGCAATCCTTCAGCCTCAGCCTTCCAAGTAGCTGGAACTACAGGCGCGCGCTACCACACCCAGCTAATTTTTTTTTTATTTATTGTAGAGATGAGGTCTCACCAAGTTGCCCAGGCGGGTCTCAAACCTGCGGGCTCAGGCAATCCCCTCACAGCCTCTCAAAACACGGGATTACAGGCTGAGCCACCGAGCCCGGCTGACATTTACCATTCTAAACATGAGTGATATCGTTTATTTCTTTAAGGTGGATTTCTTAACGTTCTTCAAAACCTAATTTCCTTAAAATATAAAATTGCACGGAGTTTAAAGCTATCATTTGCCTTTCTTTGTCCTGTATATTTTGATTACTTTCTTTTTTGTTTTCTTTAGTTTCATTTCTCCACAAGAACACATAATTCTTCATTTGAAACAAATCAATCTATACCTACACGTGCACACATCATTACATGCATGTCCACTTTTGTAAGTTCCACTAAATTGTCTTTTCTTACTGTTTTTCTCAGCGACAGAAGTTCGGCCTTTTCTCGAATTGCAACCTTCCTTGACTTCTTTTCCAAAGTCTCCTCCTGTTGAAGAGTGGATGTGGCCTGTTTGGATACCATGGATTGCTTGGATGCCGTGGACTGTTTCGATGTGATTCCTCCTTCACTAGCAAGAAGATTTCTCTGGGCTATATAAGCAGCGGCTTCTTTAATTCTTTCTTCTTCTGTATCTGTAATTCCACTGACATGCACTTGACTAAAACATAATAACAGCAAAACGTGGATGTTGTGTGGATAGCAGTGATAAGATTACCTAATTTTACTAAGTTTAAAGTACCAAACCTCAGGAAAACTTGACATAGAAAAACCTGATAAATCAGAGACTGACTTTTCATGAACAGAAGCGGTCTTCCCCTTAACAAATAATGATAATAATGGTAAGAGCAATAATAATATCTACATGGTCCTGATGCTTTTCAAATATTTTATCTCATTTCATCCCCACAAAAACCCTATGAGGTAGACTATCATTTCTATTTTAGATATATGGTACCAAGGGTCACAGAAATTAGATAACTTGCCCAAAGTAATTTAACCGGTTGCCTTAGTGTGTCTAAATATGAGTTCACTTACAATAAAAGATTAAGTTATGACTTCCTTTCCAGAAAGACGTATTATAAAATGAGATATAATCGGTGTGCCTGTGATCCTGCTATATGACTATGAACTTGATCTGGAGTCTATAAGTCAGCTGATGTAATGCATTACCCAGGGCTGTCGCATGTATAAGTTCGAAATTTACATGAAATGCTCATGTCTGCTGGGTTTCTTTTAAGACAGTAAAGGTGGTGTATATGTATATTAAGTGTGTGTGTGTACAACATGACAACCTCCACTTGTGTTTGCACATGTGCTGATGAAAACAAGTTATCAAACTTGCAATAGAAATCATGACATTTAAAAATGTGACTTCTTGTATTCATAACTGATGATGGTAACATCTAGTGAAAACATCTAGAAGTGCTGTGCCTAGTGTAGTTTATAATAGATTTTGTGCTGTGATTTATTAATGTTGCTCAATATATATATGTATACACACACATTTATTTATTTTTTTATTTTTATTTTTATTTTTTTTTCGTCAGAGTCTCACTCTGTCACCCAGACTGGAGTGCAGCGGCATAATCACAGTTCACCAAAGCCTCGAACTCCTAGGCTCAAGCAGTCCTTCTGCCTCAGCCTCCCAAGTAGCTGGGACGACAGCAGTAGCTGTTCTGTTAATTTTTTAAAAAATTTTTGTAGAGACGAGGTCTCACTATGTTGCCTAGGCTGGTGGATTATTTTTAACCTCTTTCAATGCCTTTGTTGCAAACCCCATCAGATGTTTTAGTGAGAGAGTATACTGATTATATTAAATATTCTTTTAAAATTGAGTCTCCTTAGATCTCTTCAGTCAGAATTATATACAAAATGTATTGGCTTTTCTTATAAGAATGATTACTTCAAAATTTAAGTAAATACTGCCATTGTGTTTGCAAGCTTCTAGTATCCAAATCCATGCAGTTTGCTGAGGAATAGGACTCAACATTTGTACAAGTTTGGATTTTCTCATGGAATATTACTAAAAAATTGGGTAGAAAAATTGTCTACTTTGTTTCTGACAAAACTCAGTGAGTAAATTTTAGTTTTTTTCTCCATCTCTGCAAATATTAATAGGCTAGTTCTTATTACGGAGGTTAGTAATATAGTCACTATAATTTATGTGGGGGAAGGAAGATAGACTATTAGCTTAGTGTCCTGACACAATTATCTACCTATTTTTGAATACTGAAGTGAATTAATTAATAAGTGAATACACAACAAACCATCGGGAGAATTTGCTTAGAATTCTCTATAGACATTAACATACAAAAGGGAGATTTAAAATGAGCTCTGTCATGTAATTCTATGTATATATTATATTATATATAATGGTTCATATTCCATGCTAGTCTTGTTCCAAGTTTTTAGTGAAAGAACTTTAAGCTCTCATCACCTCTAATACTGGGCATGTTGACACAGCTCCAGAGGGCAGACTGAAGTTATAGCCCCCTTGTCTTTCCATTTACAAAGAAACTAAACTTTGAAAAACGAAACCAAACCTGTAATTACTTCACAAGAGAACTCCAGTACACTTAAAAAAAATATGTTGGAGCCAAGCTCGGTGGCTCAGCCTGTAATCCTAGCACTTTGGGAGGCCAAGGCAAGTGGATTGCCTGAGCCCACAGGTTCGAGACCAGCCTGGGCAACTTGGCGAGACCTTGTCTCTGCAACAAATCAAAAAATTAGCCAGGTGTGGTAGCACACGACTGTAGTTCTGGCTACTTGGAAGGCTGAAGTAGAAGGATCGCCTGCGCCCAACAGGTCGAGGCTGCAGTGGCCGGGAGCGTGTCACCGCACTCCAGTCTGGGCGACAGAGTGAGACTCCATCTCAAAATATATGTTGAACCCAGGGCATCAGAGACATTCTCCTCAAAGTAAATATAAAGGTTGTCAGTGATAGCCATAGTATAATCTGGGCACAAGAACAAGAATGTGATGCCTCTTCCAATATCCTGCATACTTCTGACAGAGTCAGCTCAAAACCGGTTGCCAACAAAAAGTTAACCTACTGGAGTATAAGAAGTGGAGTTTTCAGGTGCCATGCAGAGAAAATGGTATTTTCCAGAAGTGCATTATATTGCAGAGGGCATGGACATGGGCCAGGCCAGCTCTTTCATTACCAGCCAAGTGACCTTTAGCAGTCACTGAGGTTTGATTTCCTTGTCCAAGAAATTGATATATTAATATTTCTCCAGGGCTGAATGGAGAAAATTTCAAGATAGTTTATATAAGGCATCTGACATGATTCTCAGCAAAAAATAGGTACTCAACAAATGTTAATTTCTTTCCCATTCTCTCCTCAGATTAATACTGTCAACACCACTGTAAAATGTTATTTTCAACATAGTAATAGAATATGGGAGAGGGATACCTACACAACATAAAGGAGCCCAGGCATGGTGGCTTATGCCTATAATCCCAGTACTTGAGAGGCCAAGGCGGGAGGACTGCTTGACACCAGGAATTGGAGACCAGCCTGGGCAACATAGTGAGATCTCATCCCCACAAAAAATAAAAAAAAATCAGCCAGGTATGGTGGTGCACGCCTGAACCCAGCAGGGTGAGGCTGCGGTGGCCAAGAGCATATTACTGCACTCCAGCCTGGGCGACACAGTAAGACTCCAACTCAAAAAAATAAAATAAAAAATAAAAAAATCAGGGCTAGCTGGGCAAGGTGGTTCACGCCTGTAATACCAGCACTTTGGGAGGCCAAGGTGAGAGGATTGCTTGAGCTCAGGAATTTGAGACCAGACTGGGCAACATAGCAAGAACTCGTCTTTACAAAAAAATCAAAATATTAGCAAGGCGTGGTGGCGGGTACCTATAGGCCTAGCTACTCGGAAGCTGAGGCAGGAGGATCACCTGAGCCCAAGAGTTGGAGGCTGTGGTGAGCCATGATTGTGCCACTGTACTCCAGCCTAGGCAACAAATAAAACCCTGCCTAAAAAAAAAATCAGGGATATCAAAGACATCAGACAAAAAATAGAATGTTATCCCCTTACCTTCCTAATTGGGTTCACAGTAGTCAAGATACAAGTTTCTGACACAAGTCAGAATGGAACTGTCAGAAGGCAATGGAAAGAAAAACACAGGGCAGCAGAAGTAGGTCACCAAAATTCACAACCAAATTACTTCCTGACTTTCAATGAGGATCTATTTTTCCCTGACATTTGCCCTGAGAGGATGGCCTCATTTTTAGTGTCACCTTAGCTATGGGAATATCTCTCCATTCAAAGGAAAGTAAACAGGGGATGTTCCAGAAAATTCCTGTTAAACTTTAATCTTGGTGTCTAGGACAAGTTTCCTTTGAACATCAAGACCGCTCAAAAAAATATTTACATAATAAAGATAGAAAACTGACATCATACAGACTTGTGATTTAGTGGATATTTTGTTTGATGTTCACCTCAAAGCAAATAGCAATCTGTTTTCTATTGAACAGATAGAAACTAGGCATTCAAATCATAATTAGATTTTTTTCCCTAATGAAGTATAATTAGAAGCAAACTGACAACCAAGATATTTTCCATTCACCTAAACACACCGTCTGGGTTTTTTGTTTTTTGTTTTTTGTTTTTATTTCACCCAACATTTTATAGTTTTGAACTTTTCACTTTATCCATAGTGTTCAATCACTAGCAACCAAGGCTCTGCTTCCTATTTCAACTAGTTACATAAGTAGCCTAAGTCCTAATCAGTCTCTGTAGTCATGTGGCCATCCTGTGTGATGGCAAAGATTTCTGGAAAGGAAATTCCTGTTTCAAAATGAACATATCTTCCTTTCTTCTCTCTGTCTCTCCCTCCCGCCC
>NW_007261575.1:299413-300680 GCF_000164805.1 Carlito syrichta | reverse complement strand
GTCTCCCTCCTCTCTTCTCCTCTCCCCTTCCCTCCTCTGTCTTTCCATCCCTCCCCTCCCTCTCCTCCCCTCCCGTCCCCACCACCACTTCTCTCTCTCTCTCTCTTTCTCCCTCTCTCTCTCTTTCTCTCTTTCTTCTTTCTGTTTCTGAATCACGGTCTCACTCTATTGCCCAGACCAGGGTGCAGTGGCACAATCATGGCTTGCCATAACCTCAACTTCCCGGGTTCAGGAAATCCTTCAGCCTCAGCCTCCCCAGGAGCTGGGATTACAGGCACACACCACCACACCTGGCTAGTTTTTTGATTTTTTTATTGAGACAAGATCTCACTGTGTTACTCAGTCTGGTCTCGAACTCCAGGGCTCAAGAAATCCTCCTGCTTCAGCCTCCCAAAGTGTTGGAACTGCTGGTATGAGCCACCGTGCCCAGCATCTTTCTCAGTGCAGGGTTCTAAGCTTCCTCAGACATTTCTCAGCCAGTATAGTAAGACTTGCTCAATAAATGTTAGCTGTTATTTTTGTTATCTTGACAACATTTACTCCCCATTTCCTAATAATCAAAGCCAAGAAGAAGAAGCACACTCACCGTCCTGAGAAAATGGGTACCATGTAGTCACCGGGCAGATTTTCTTTCTCTTCTCCAGACAGAAAGCTGTGCTTGGCTCTCTTTGTTTTGGGGCTCATCTTGGATGAGTAATCATCTAACAGCAGACTGGAATCTGTAAGTCTGAAATAAACCCCTAACATTAGACAATAACAAAATGTATTTAAATATTCAAAATACCGATAAAATGAAGTTTTAACTTGGGAGAGTTTTTATAGCACCCCAGATCTCTAATCCTAGCTTATCTTTTTCTTTAGAACTAAAGAAAGACCTTACAGGGGTGTAAAGGTAGACCTCAAATAATGCACTCTATATAGACAAAAGAAAAATAGTAGTAGCAATCTTATGGCTACAGTAATTTCATGTTTTTTTTCCCCCTTTAAATTTTCAAAGGAAAAGAGTGACGTGTGTATGATAGTTTACTGGGTTTATTTTTTTTTGGTTTTTGTTTTTAATCATTTTATTTTATTTTAAAAATGTGGAGTACAAATGAGAGTTAGGTATATACATGATCATCATACACGTAAAGTATGGGTACCTTGTTGGTGTTGTGTGCCCACCCCCCACGCCCCACTTCCCACGTCCCCCACCACCTGGCAGTGTCCCACTTCTGCCAATCCCTTCCTTTCTTTTTTTTTTTCACTCCCGGCCACCACAGCCCCG
>NW_007261575.1:277534-299277 GCF_000164805.1 Carlito syrichta | reverse complement strand
CCACACCCGGCTAATTTTTTTGATTTATTGTAGAGCTGAGGTCTCGCCAAGTTGCCCAGGGGGGTCTCGAACCCACAGGCTCAGGCAATCCACTCACTTCAGCCTCCCAAAGTGTAGGATTACAGGCTGAGCCACCGAGCCCGGCGCCAATCCCTTTCTTACAATATTATGATAAATGTTCAGGGTCCATATACTTTGTTAGTGTATGTTTGAAATTTAGGCAGCCTGCATAAATGGTTTTGATACAGTGTACATTAAAATCCTTTTAGGGGATTGTTAAAAATGCACACTTCCCTGGACAAGATGCAGGAACACCTTCAGCATCTTGTCCAGGGAAGTGTGTTCACACTTTGAGACCTCTGTGTACTGTACTGTGTACTGTAGGCAGACTCCTGCATTTGAAGGAACACTGGGCTCGTCCAACAATAGAGATGATAATATTTTATATGAACTCAGTGTCAAGGGACTCAGAGATTTACAGGGGTGTGATAACCCTTTGGTCAGTTCTTTCTTCCTATGCACACTGGTGCAAATGTACACTTGGAGATAGCGTTCTAATAAATCAAAACATTTACTAGAGAGGTGGAAAACATGAGAGCAGAGATTGCAGAGAAAAAGGATGAACAAAACAAAAAGTATAGGCTTAATCTTTGTAGTTCTTGAATGAAATGAAATGCATTTTCAAATAAGCAATAAAATTTGGCATAAACTCCAGGAGTTCAAGGACTCTCTGAATTCAATCCGTGGACTCAGGGTTAAAATCCTCCGGTCTACAGGGTGAGGAAAGATAATAATAGGGGTCTGTCTGGGAATTCTCTGTACTAACCTTATACTAGTTCTATACTTTTGAAACTATCCTAAAAGAAAACGTTAGTATTTTTTAAAAGCCCCAGGCTAGAGAATATTTGAAGAGAAGGTGTGTGTGAATGGTGTGGGATGGGAAAGTCAAGTTGCCCAGTTAAAACAGAAAACCTTCCAAACCATTCCAGACCTTGACCATTTCCCAATCTTTGAAAGTCATTTGGAAAAGCCAACGGGATCACCTAATTTAAAAGCAGAAGACAGGCCAAACAAATACGTCGTACAAATGGAGGTATAATGATGCAAGAAAACAAATAACACAAAACAGTAAGGACTTGGAGGAAGTGCGGTGCTCAGGGGCTACAGGTCTGGGGGCGCAGAGTAGGCAAGGCCTTTAATCCTCTGGGAAGACTGCATGGAAATGGCCAACCTCTTTCTTCCCCACTACCCATGCCCTCCCTCAGGGGAGAAAATCTAGCTCTTTTTCTACGATCAGCATTAAAACTAAAGGTTAGAACTCTGAATTCAAGCTTGTGGTTTGGTTACCAATTGGAAGCCAGAGTGAAATTTGTTCCTGGCTGGCTGTTCTAGGCAGCAGCAAAACGACTGCATTCTATACCCACAGCGGATCACAGAGTACAGGCTGTGCTCACACAGATCTAAGTTTAAAGTGGCAATTTCTTTCACCCTTTATTCCATTACTATACAGAATGAAATTAATTATGGGACTTAAGAGTTTCACTTTCTTTCTCCATTTCTAAAACAGCTAGATTTTCTTTTTTTTTTTTCATTTTTTGTCCAGTCTTCCCTGTCTCATATTACTTTAGAACAGACGATTTTCTAATTTCTCTTCTGTTTTTGCTTTTCTCTTTATTTTCATCCTAGTTTCTACAGTAATAGTCTGAGTTCATATTTTTCAACATTTATTTACATCAAAATAGCTAAGATTTGTCTTTTTTTTTCTTTGAGTTGGAGTCTCACTCCATCGCCCAGGCTAGAGTGCACTGGCATGCTCACAGCCACCCCAGCGTCGACCCGCTGGGCTCGACCTCAGCCTTCCTAGCAGCCAGAACTACAGGTGTGCACTACCATGCCCAGATAATTTTTGATTAATTGTAGAGACGAGGTCTCGCCAATTTGCCCGGGCTGGTCTTGAACCCGTGGGCTCAGGTAATCCACTCTCCTCGGCCTCCCAAAGTGCTGAGCCACTGAGCCCAGCTGATTTGCCTTTTTTTAAATCATACTATTTCTTTTTTTCATTATCCTTTAAGACAAATCTTTAAAATAATTCATGAATTACATAGAACACGCCAGAATTTGGGTTTTTTTGTTTTTCAATTTTTATTCTGAGATAGGGTCTCACTCTGTTGCCCAGGCTGGAGTGCCATGTAGCAACTGATTCTTAATAGTTGAACTTGGCCAGATGTTTAATAGCGAACTTGGTTCACACCAATAATCCCAGCACTTAAAGAGGGCAGGGCAGGAGGATCACTTGAGGCCAGGAGTTCGAGACCAGTCTGGGCAACTTAGTGAGACCTCATTTCTATTTTTAAAAAAAATTAGCCTGGCATAGTGGTACATGCCTATCATCCTAGTTACTTAGGAGACTGAGGCAGCTTGAGCCCAGGAGTTCAAGGCTGCAGTGAACCATGGTCATGCCACAGCACTCCAGCCTTGGTTGCAGAGCGAGACTCTGTCTCTCAAAAAAAAGTTGAACTTTATGCTAATGATTCATGGTATTTTCATAAGCTTCCACTTCATATTTCCTCTGGAACAAACTGCTTCATAAAAAGCATCATAATGTTGTATATTATATAGCATTATTTAGAAAACGGAAGATCACCTTTATTATACTCTCTAAAATTTCTTTAAGCTTTTGATTTACAATTTCAAAAAGTGTGTGCAAATGATTAGACGTCAAAATACTATGGGAACAGATGATTTAGTAATGCTAAGTCATTTACTGAAGCTCTCAAACAAAACTAAGTCAGAGAAACACAAACTTTTAAGGAAATGATTGTGACTGTGTAATAACATAATTAATTGAAGAAAAACCATCAATAGTCTGTTTTGTCAAGATCCATAAATCCTGAAGTCCAACATCTTGCTCTATCAAATTTTAAAGTTGATTAATGTTTTCAGGGGAGTTAAATAAAATATGTAAACTGCCAGGGGAGGGAGGGGACGGGACTGGCAGTAGTAGGAAACTGCCAGGGGATGGAGAGGCACACTTTATCAATGTCAGCAGCACCACAGAGAAGAGATATAGCCAAGGTAAAGAAAGTGCTCTCTGGAAATATTCCAGGAATTCAGAACTAGGCTTACATCTGCATCTAATTCAAATACCAAACAGAAGAAAGTTACCTGCATAATGATCATTTGTATACCTAACCCTGAATTGTACCCCACATATTTAAAATTTAAAAATTTTTTTAAAAATTAAAGGTAAAAATAAATAAATAAATAAAACATTTTAAGATTTTAAATTTCTTTGAATTTAAATTACAAAACTAATAAGGGTTTACTAACCTCTTGAACTTTTAGTGTATTTAAATTTTGAAGAGTCTTCTGTCCAATAATTTGACTTTTCAGTAGACACAGTTTAGTGATATGTATGGATCTATGTAGGTCTTTTACCTATTAAAATTATACATAGTGTTCTTTATCACTCAGCTTAAATCTTGAAGCCTTTTGAATTTCTATTTAAGAAGGCAATCAAACGGGGCAATAGATAAGGGCTGATTGTGTGTGTACACATGCCTCCATGCACCTGTAACTGCATCTAGGTAAATCTTTTTGTACTCTGTTACTAATTGTACTATGTCCTTGTTAATATGTCTACAGTTAACAAATTTTAAATAAATATCCTCGTGTGTATAGCATTATCATCTGTGACCAGCAATACCACAGAGCAGAGATACAGCCAAGGTAAAGATAGTACTCTCTGGAAATATTCCAGGAATTCAGAAATAGGCTTTCAACTGCATCTAATTAAAATACTAAACAGAAAATATTATAACCCTCTGCTCATGAGATGTCATAATAATGCTTAATCAGAAAAGCAAGAACAAAACCATTTACAGAATCCCAGAGCTGGGAGAGAGCTCAGGGATATTTATGCCAGGCCCTTGACTTTACAGATATGGAAACCAAAGCCTAGAGAGTCTTTGTAATTCACCCATGTTCACACAGTGAGTTGAGTTGGTGGCTGAACTGGGACCAGCATCCATCTCCTCTCAATTTTCAGTTTAGTGTTCTTTTCAATACACCAGTGGGCTCCAACTTTTGTGACTGGGTATTCTTAATTAGAAAATATTCGGGGCATGCCACCTATATATGCTTACTTATTATAAGTTCTAACCCTATACCACTGTATAAACATTTTCACTTAATGAAACATTCAATCAACAGAAAAAATTTAAAGACCACATTCGATTTTAAAAAGTGCTATATTTCTTCCTACACCTCCATGGCTTACCTCTATGGACTCCCCACCTTGGAGTCCATAACACTATGGTATACTGTCCTTAATGACTCTGATGTTGAGTTGCTATTCCTAAATAGTCCAGCCAAAAGTAAAGCATTAAAAAAATGCATTAAACCGCGCTACCTCTTTCAGGTCCCCTCCCACTGTGGGAGATTTTCTGTCTTCTTAATAAATCCTACTTTAAAAAAAAAAAAATGCATTAGACTTTATATGAAGTGAAATGCTGGTCTCTTAAAGTTAGGTGTTCAGAACACCATATAATTTTGGGAAATGTTTCCAGGTCCCTAGAATAAATATATTTATTCATATTTATGTTAAGTATAGATCTGCTTAATGACTATGTTACTTTCTGAAGATATTGCGACAGCCTATCAGCATGTTTCAGAAAAAGGATGCACTGTGGGCACTGTCTTTGCTGACTGTGCTTGCAAAACCAGCCTCACCCATCCTTACACACTCATGGATATACTGCATTATTGGTTTCTCTGTCTTTCCCACTGCCTGTGCTACTCAAAAGATATAAGACCATCATCTTGAGAGGACAACAATAGATTTAGGTTAAGAGCATGCTATTGAGAGACCCAAGAAACCAAGAAACTTATTTGCTGTAAAAGTAGCATTTAGTTCACTATGTTTCATATATCCCCACCTCATGTTTACTATATATTTTGTGTATTCCTACCTCATGTATTTTATGAAATCTTAGTACTTTAAATCCTACCTCAGACCCCGTAGAATTAGGCATATGTCGGGTTTGAAGCAGTGTTTGTATTTAGAATCCTTGGGTTAAGCATTGTCAACCCCAAACCAGTAGGCTAACTTATGCTTTTACAACGGGATGTAAAGGATAAAGCGATAAGCCTCTTTCAAACATTCCTACAAGGTGGCACCAGACTTAGAGAAGCCACCTCCTCTCTAGGTGGGCTTTATCACCGGTTTATATCTCAGTGATAATTTACACGCAGTGGCTATGTAAACCTGCAGGGAACAAAGACCTTTATAAAAGTAACCGCCTTGCTATAATAAGCTTGCTATTATAAATTCCCAGAATTAGTATATGATTTTCTACCCCACATTCACTGTATGTGTTAAGTTTGGCTTTTGTTGTCCCATAATGACTATGTTATGTTGTGTAAAGGTTAAGCAAACAAGCTTTCCTAAGTAAGCCTTGGGCTGGATCGGTAAACTAAAAGGGCTAATGTAACCCTTTGTCTGCCGGCTCAGGTTACTTCATAAGCAGAGACTGTATGGACCTAACTTATCTAACATTTCACTCGACCCATTACGTGGGTTTCTGTCAATCACGGGCAGCACCCACCAATACCAAGTATTCCCGTACCCATTAGGAGAAATTACCCAATCATGTAAAATCAAGTTTGGAGTTCTTTCCCCTCCCTCTGTAATTGTGCATAAAAACTGCTTGCCATTGTGAATCGGGGCTCTGGTCCCTGAAGCTGCTGCTTCGGGCGGGAGCCCAGACTCGAGCCTGAATAAAGACCCTCGTGTGTTTGCATCGGAGCTGGCTCCTTGTGGTCTCTATATCTCTCTCATTAGAGTCCCGGGTTCAACAATCTTTATATCCTCAGTACTGTGTCCAGTGTTTGACACTGCTCCATAAATGTTTATTGAATGAAGTGAAATCAATATTTATTCTCCCGCAATCAGACCCTAACTCAGTGATTCTCAATCCTGGTTACACATCACAATCAGCTGACAAGCTATTAGATATTAGAGATGACTGATATAGGCCCGGTGTGGTGGTTCAAGCCTGCAATCCCAGCACTTTAGGAGGCTGAGGTGAGAAGATTGCTTAAGCCCAGGAGTTCGAGACCAGCAAGACCCCGACCCTACAAAATAAATCAAGAAAATTAGTCGGGCATGGTGGTACATGCCAGCTGATTGGGAGGCTGAGGCAGAAGGATCTCATGAGCTCATTACTAGTTAAGACTGTGGTACCCTGTGATCGTACCACTGCACTCCAGCCTGGGTGACAGAGTGAGATCCCGACTCAAAAATAAAAATAAATAAAAATTTAAAAATAACTGATGCAGAGGCAGGATGTTCAGTATGCTGGAGTGAGTAGTTTACCAGTTCCTCTCCCCAAAAAGCAATAATATGGAATACCTTGTCAAAAACAACCCAATCAGGGCTCTGAAAATCAACTCAAGGCATACACTATGCTGCAAAACAGTTATTCATTGAAAAAACAAAACTACTGAACTTCATGTATGAGTAGTAGGAGTCCGTGTGGCATTCCTACCTAGGCCTCTCCCATCCTCCACCTGTAGCTCAGTCCATAAAGTAGTTCTGCCAACATGGGGAAAAGCGCAAAAAGGAGTGCTCGCTGCCAGAGAAGGCAGACTTGATTTGGGGCAGAACGTGATGAAATCTCACATCTAGCAGCATGGCGAATAACAGTGGCAATATAGGTGGCATGCAGACAAGGGAAGCCCAGCAGCTCAGCTAGCCTAAGGTTGAGATTATGGCAAGCAGCAGTTTGGCAGATCAATCAGAAATGTATTTGGAAAATAAGATCATCGTAGAGAACCTTCATAGCTCTCCATATGTATCTGTGTAGGAAAAACTGGAGACAGCCAAGTTTTCCACACATTATTGGCTGACTGTAAGCTTGTGCACACGTACATAGGAAACGCAAGAAAGCCGAGTCAGGCAAAGCCAAGACTTAAAAATTACCAGCACTCTAACTGTGCGCCCCCAACACATACACAGATTTACTGCCAGAGAGTGGAAGCTCAAACTCTCTTGAGATGTTTGGGCACAATATCTGACCATTCATTGGCTGCCCATTAATCTATGCAAACACAATGTGATGTCTAAGAATTAAGGCTTTAAAATGAGAACAAGAACTTAAAAAACAAAGCAAACCTGAGCGGAGACACCAGCAGCCACACGGAGCTGGGTAAAGAGATTCTATAGATGTGTCCTTGCAAGTTATTAAACAAAACCAAAATATGGCAACAACATACTTGGGGGAATTAAGAATCCAAAACTGCAACAATAGATGATTATCTGACATGTTTCATTTTTAGCAACAGCAACAAAATCATAAGACATGCCAAGAAACAGTAAAGTGTGATCTATACTAACAGAAAAAAACAGTGAACAAAGATCATCTCTGGGTGGTTCTTCATGTTGGATTTAGCAAAGACTTCTAAGTAGCAATTATACATATGTTCAGAGACTAAAGGAAACCATGTTTAAAGAGTCCAAGGACACCAAGCACAGTGGCTCCTACCAGAAATCCAAGCATTTTGAGAAGCAAAGGCAGAAGGATTGCTTGATTCCAGGAGTTTAAGAGCAACCTGCGCAACATAGTAAGACCTCACCTTTACAAAAAAATCAAAAATTTAACCAGGCGTGGTGGTGTCCACCTGTAGTCCCCGTTACTTGGGAAGCTGAAGCAGAAGGACTGCCTGAGCCCAGGAAGTCAAGGCTACAGTGAACTGTGATCAGGCCAGAGTGAGACTCTGACTGAAAAAAAAAAAAGTTAAAGGAATATATTACAACAATGACTCAACAAGTAGAAAATGTCAACAAAGAGATAGAAATTATAAAATAGAATCAAACAGACACCCTGTAAAAGTACAATAACAATAAAAGTATAGTGATAATAACATTTCTTAGACAGACTCAATAGCAGCTTTTAGATAGAAGAAGAATCAGTGAACTTAAAGATATAAATTATCCCATCTAAAAAAAAAAAACAGATAAAAGTATGAAGAGACCTGTGGACAATGTCAGACATACAGTGCATGTCATATATTGATATGAATAATGGTGTGCAAGAAAGAGAAGAGAGAGAAAAAGAGCAGGAAAATATATTTAAAGCAATAATAACCTAAAACTTCCCAAGTTGGATGAAAAATATTAATCTATGAATCCAAGATGCACAACAAACTCAAGCAGGATACACAGAAAGAGATGTACAGATCTAAACTGCTTAAAGCCAAAGCCAGAGAAAAACCTTGAAAGCAGCAAAGAGAAAAATGACTCACCACATACAGGGGCACAATAGTACTATTAATGGCTGACTTCTCATCAGGAAAAATACATGCCAGAAGGCACTGACATGACATACTTAAGTACTTAAAAAATGTCAATCAAGCATTCTGTATCCAATAAACTATCCTTCAAAACTGAAGCTGAAATAAAGATATCCCCAGACAAAGACTGAATTCATTGCTAGCAGACTTGCTTTACAAGAAATGATACATGACATCCCTTAGGCTGAAAGGAAATTACATCAGATAGTAATCTGAACCCATACAAAAAACTGAAGAGCACCAAAATGTAAATTGGGTACATACAAAACACACACACACACACACACACACACACACACACACACACACACATGAGCGCGTGCGTATACATTTGCATATGTATATACACGTGTATTTATCTTCTCTTGAATTCTTTAAAAGACATGAGATTGCATAGAATGTTTACCGCACTGCATTGTTGGATTTATAGCATACATAGTTATAATATATATGACAATAGTACAAAGGGAGGGATATATTAGAGCAAAGTTCCTATGTGATCTAGAATTAAGTGAGGAAAGTCTAAAGTCGAGAGTGAGCCGGGCTCGGTGGCTCAGCCTGTAATCCCGTGCCTTTGGGAGGCTGAGGTGAGTGGATTGCCTGAGCCCGCGGGTTCGAGACCCACCTGGGCAGCGAGACCTCATCTCTACAATAAATCAAAAAATTAGCCGGGCGTGGTAGCGCGCGCCTGTAATTCCGGCTACTCGGAAGGCTGAGGTGGAAGGATCGCCGGAGCCCAACGGGTCGAGGCTGCGGTGGCCGGGAGCGGCTACTGCGCTCCAGTTTGGGCGACAGAGCGAGACTCCAACTCAAAAAATAAATAAATAAATAAATAAAGTAGAGAGTGATAAGTTAATATGTATGATTCCTAAAGCAATCCCAAGGAAAATAACTCAATGAATATAGTCAAGAACCAAAAGAATTGCAACGGTACACTAAAAATATCAATTTAATGCAAAACAGGGCAGTAAAGGAGGAACAAAGGAACAAAAGAGTTGTAAAATATACTGAAAAAAAGTGGCAGACATAGATCTAACTATACCAATAATGTTTAAAAATGTGATTGGAGCAAAAAGTCCAAGGAACAGGCAGAGGTTGTCAGATTGGATGGGGAAAAATCCAATTAATCAAATTATATGCCACCACAAGAGGCATAATCTAAATTAAAAGATATATAAGTATTGAAGTAAAAGGATGAAAAAGATATACCCTGTGAATTGTAACCATAAGGAGCTGAAATGGCTATATTAGTGTCAAACAAAATACACTTTAAGTCAAGTAATATCATTAGCAATAAAGAGGGACATTTCATAATGATAAAAGGGTCAATTCTTCAAAACAACATAATAATTATGAATGTATATGCACCTAACAAAAGAGCCCCAAAATACACGAGACAAAAATGACAACTGAATGAAGAAATAAAAAATTGAAAAATAATAGTTAGAGACTTCAATATTCCACTCTCAATAACTGAGACTACACAAAAAATCAGCAAGGACACAGGAAACTTGAATAACACTATCAATCAACTTGACCTAACTGACCTTTCTAGAATACTTTACCCAATGACAACAGAGTATCTATTCTTTTCAACATTCTCAAGGAGAGTTTATATGTTAGTTCACAAAACAATCTCAATCAATTTAAAACAACTGGAATCACAGAAAATATATTCCCCGACAACAAAAGAATTAAACAAGAATCTACAATAGAAAGATATTTAGAAAATAATTTATTTAAAAAGAAATCACAAGGGAAATTCGAAAATATTTTGAATTACATAAAAAACAAAATCACAGCAAGGGATACAGGTAAAGCTGTGCTCAGAGCAAAGTTTATAGCTTTAAGTGTGTATATTAGTAAAGAAGAAAGATCTCAAATTAATAACTTAAGTTTCTACCATAAAAAGCTAGAAAAGAAATTAAACTAAACATAAAGCAAGCAGAAGGGAGATATAATGAAGAGTAGAGGGAAAAATCAAGGAAATAGAAAACAGAACAAATAGATAAAATCATGAAAAAAAAAGTTGGTTCACTGAAAAGATGAAGGAAATTGGTATGGCTTTCAGTAGATTGACCATGAATTAAAAAAGACATAAATGATTAAAATCAAAAATGAAAGAAGGGACATCATTATGAACTTTACAAAAATTAGGAGGCTCACGAGAAAATAGTGTACACACCTTTATGACAACAAATTAGATGACTTAGGTAAAATGGGAAAATTCCAAAAAAGACTCAAATTAGCATAACTAACTCAAGAAGAAATAAAAATATAAACAGACCAATAAAAAGTGAAGAACGTGAATTTATCATTTAAAGTTTTCCCACAATAAAAAGCTCATGCCCAAATGGCTTCACTGATAACTTCTATCAAATACTTAAAGAAACAATACCAATCATTTCCAAATTTTTTCAAAAATAGAGAAGAAAATACCGTCCAACTCATTCTATAAGATCAGTATGAGTTGATACCAAAACCAAACAAAGACATTATACTAAAAGAAAACTATAGACCAATAACTCTTATGAACATAGATGCAAAAATCTTTCACAAAATAGTAACAAACAGAATCTAGCAACAAATAAAACCAAGTGAAGATGATCCCAGAAATGCAAAGTTGATCTAACATTTGAAAATAAATTAGTGTAATATACCATATTAATAAAATAAAGAAAAACTACATTATCATCTCAATAGATGTAGAAAAAGCATTTGACAAAATTCAGCACTTTTTCATATTAAAAATTCTCAACAAAGTAGGAATAAAAGGGAACTAACTTCCTAACCTGATGAAGACCATCTGTGAAAAATCTACAGCTAATACCTTATTTAATGGTAAAAAAACAAATACTTTTCTTCTAAGATTAAAACAAGGCAATGATATCTGCTCTTGCTACTTCTATTCAATATTGTCCTGTAGGTTCTAGTCAGGGTAATTAATTAAAAATAATAATTGAAATGAAGTCCTCCTATAATCCTGTATATGAGAAAATCCTAAGGAATACACACACTAATAAATGGGTTCAGCAAGGTCATAGGATACAAAATCAAAACACAAAAATCAATTATACTTCTATATACTAACAATTAATAATCCAAAAACTGGCCGGGCACAGTGGCTCAGCCTGTAATCCCAGCATTTTGGGAGGCTGAAGGCAAGAAGATTGCCTGAGCTCACGGGTTCGAGACCAGCCTGGGCAATTTGGTGAGACCTTGTCTCTACAATAAATCACAAAAAAAACTAGCTGGACCTGGTGGCGTGCTACTTGGAAGGCTGAGGCGGAAGGATCGCCTAAGTCCAGCAGGTGGAGGCTACAGTGGCCAGGAGTGTGCTGCTGCACTCCAGCCTGGGCGACAAGAGTGAGACTTCAATTCAAATTTAAAAAATCAAAAAACTAAGACAACTTAGCCAGACACAATGGCTCATGCCTGTAATCTCAACACTTCGAGCTCCAGCAGAGGCAGGAGGATCACTGAAGCCCATAAGTTCAAGACCAGTCTGGGCAACACAGTGAGACCTCGTCTCTACAGAAAAATTAAAAATTAGCCAGGTGCGATGGTGCATGCCTATTATCCCAGCTACTTGACTCAGAGAGTCTGACCCATGAAGATCACTTAAGCCCAGGAGTTGGAGACTGAAGTGAGCCATGATCACGCCACCGCACTCCAGCCTGGGCAACAACAAAATGAGACCTTGACTAAAAAAAAAAAAAATTAAAATTAAAACAACTCCACTCACAACAGCATCAAAAAGAATAAAACACTTAAGAATAGAGCCAGGCTCGGTGGCTCAACCTGTAATCCTACGCCTTTGGGAGGCTGAGGTGAGTGGATTGCCTGAGCCCGCGGGTTCGAGACTCGCCTGGGCAACTTGGCGAGACCTCATCTCTACAATAAATCAAAAAATTAGCTGAGCATGGTAGCGCGTGCCTGTAGTTCCAGCTACTTGGAAGGCTGAGGCGGAAGGATCACCGGAACCCAGCAGGTCGAGGCTGTGGTGGCCGGAAGTGGCCACTGCACTCCAGTCTGGGCAACAGAGTGAGACTCCAACTCAAAAAAAAAAAAAACTTAAGAATAAATTTAACAAAGAAGCATAACACTTGTATGCTGGAAATTACAAAACATTATTATAAGTGAAAGAAGATCTAGTTAAATATTGTATGTTCATGGATTGGATGGAAGACTGAACATTGTTAAAATGGCACATTTTTCAAAATTGATCTACAGATTCAGCATGATCCTTACTAAAATCCCAGTGACTTTTTTTTGTAGAAATTGACAAGGTGATTATAAAATTTATATGGAAATATAAAGGAACTATATTGGCAAAAAAAGTTGTAAATAAAATCTAAGTTTGAGGATTACCAATATCAAAATTTTTTATGAAACAACAGTAACAGTGTGGTACTGACAAAAGGACAGGCATATAGATTAATGAAACAGAATTGACAGTCCAGAAATAAGCTCTTATATTTGTGGTTAATTGATTTTTGATAATGGTATCAAGAAATTTAATGGGGGAAAAGATCATCTTTTTAATAAATGGTGCTGTGGAAATTTCACTGTATATACATGTGTGAAATGATAAATTTAGAACTTTACTCAACATCACACACAAAAATTAATACTAGATATAAGAGCTAAAATGATAAAAACTCTTAGAAGAAAAGGTAAGAGAAACTCTCTAAGGTGTTGACTTAGCCAGAAAGTTAAGATACCAAAAGCATGATTCAAAAAGTAAAAGTTGATGAATTGAACTTCATTGAAATTAAAAAGTTGTGATCTTTGAAAGACACTTTGGTGAAAAGGATGAAAAGACAAGGCACAGATTTGGAGAAAATATTTGCAAACATATCTGATAAAGAACTTGTATTCAGCTATTTAAATAACTACAACAGCTCAATAGTAACAAGAAAAAATCCAGTTAAAAATGGGCAAAAGATTTGAATAGGTATTTCACCAAAGAAGATACACCAATTAATCTATCAACAAAATTAGTCATTAAGTACAAATCAAAACCACAAGACTCCACTACATATCCACCATAATGGCTTCAATAAAAAGAAAATAATAAATATTAGCAAGGATGTGGACAAACTAGAATCCTCATAAATTGCTGTGGGAATATAAAATGGTGCAGTCACTTTGGAAAACAGCTGAGTGGTTTTTATAAAGTTAAACATAAACTTAGCATTCAACCTGGCTAATACTTTACTTTTTTATTTTATTTTATGTTATTATAGATACGAAGTCTCGCTCTGTTGCCCAAGGTGGTCTTGAACTCCTGGGCTCAAGCAATCCCCTCACTTCCGCCTCCCAAAGTCCTGGGCTTACAGGCGTGAGCCATCACACCCGCCCCAGCTAGCACTTTAGAAAGCGCAAGAGAAGCTTGATTTCAAACATTATTAAACAATCACCTTTCAGACTGAAACTTTCACAGGTTTATTTCTTAACTTTCTGTAGCAATTTTATTTATTCAACAAAAAACTTACTGAGCATCAACTGTGTGCAAAAATACTGTGCTTGACACTGGAGTGGAAGTAGGAAATGAAGATAAATGTACAACCTTGTTTTCTGAGAGCTTTCCAGTCTAGTAAGGCAGTAAATGTATTGTGCCAATCAAAAAAGAAAAGATGGAAGAATGAAAAAAAAAGAAAAGACAGACAAATAAGCAGAAAGACCAGTGCAAACAAAATTTGATTTCTTGGGTTTGAGAGGACATTTCGGTCTGAAGTTATGAGAAAATCGCTCATGGAAGATGAGTAGGACATCCCAGGATAACAGAGAGGTATATGCAAAAACTTAAAAATAAAAGCTCTGTTTTTACTGCTGTCTTATCTCTATGTTGTCATTAGACTTTACTGAGTAGCCACAAAAGAGCTGAATTAATTTTTATTATCCTAACAGTGTTCCTTTAAAACTACATCTTTACATATAGGGGTATTTACAACCTAGGACTGTTGCATATACTCAAAATGCTCAGCTGTTTACAAGAGAGATAGAGGTTGTGGTTTTAATGAACTGTGTGTCAGCTTCTTCTCAGCTGCTTCTCTGCTGGCTGTCTTGGCTCCAGTGAGCCACTCCTTAGGGTTTCTGGTATCTGAAGTTCCATCTCTTTCATCTTCAGGACTCCATGGAGAGTCACTTGGAGTTTATGTTATCTTTTCTCCTTCTGCTTTTCTATTGGCCACAATTTCCCCTCTTTCAAAACTTGAAAAGCAATACTTTTCTTTGGAAGTTGTTTTGGATCTATTTTTGACTTAACATCTTTGTTTTGTGCTCCTCCTTTGCCAGGGCATCCTGTTTGCCTCAACACCTTCTACTGACTTTTTATTTCTGTTTTCTGATCTTGACAGTGTGGAGCTTTCAGGAGAACATCAAAGTTAGTGGGCAAGTAGGAAGCTGAAAAGAGTCTTTTTTTTTTTTTTTTTTTTTTGCTAATACACTTTGCAGAAAAACATTTTTTTAGTTGGATCAACATCACCCTTGAAATTCACTGGCATGTAGTGTCATAATAAACAAGCATCCCTTAGCTATTCTTTTTTATTATTTACCTTACACTTATCTATTTTTTTCTCTTCATTTTACTCTCTCAGCCATATAAATATCTCGTTTTAACTACTTAAATAGGAATATAACCACATTTATTTATTGCATTACTTTTTCCATGGTTTAAATTTCCACTGACAGGTAATATTTTACTCTCCTTTTCAGTAACTTTTCACAGTTGACATATAGCCATGATCTAAAAGCAAATGTCATGGGGGCCTGAGACACTTCTTAACATGCATGTAGAACAGTCGTATGTTCTAGAAAAGGCAGATGGGTAAAACACTGGGAGATTTAAATCTCTTATGGTTCATATCTATATATATCCTTCAGTTTTTGTCCATTTATGACGATTTAAGGAATTAATTTAACCAAACTAGATTATAGTCCATTTAGAATATGGCCTATATTTCCTATATATTATCATAAACAAAACACTTGACAACAGTATCAGGAGATATCTTATGCAGTCTAAGGTTGTCTCGTTGTGGACTGAATTGTCCACAGTTTGTAAAAGTTAGTCTTATTATTTACAAAGCAACCCAGATACTCACACCGCACCCCACACTGGGGATGGTTACTGGATTGACTAGACATTGCATGAAAGTTACTTTACTCATTTGAGGTGCTCTTGTTTTCTATGTCATCTAAAAAGACTGCTGTGGAAAAGCTCAAGCCTGTTGCAAAGGCTCCCTTGGGTTGCCAGAGTCCAGAGATCTCCATGGGGAAGGTTCCACTGCCTGGCCAACCGAAAAGTGATGACTTTGTGGAGGCCAAGGCCCTGTGGGGACAGAGCTCACATTTCACCTCTGAACACAGGCAGGTAACCAGTTTGCCCTTCCTCCACCTTGGGCTGACTCATTCTATTCCCACAGGACATACCTTTCTTCTCACAGCATGATTCACCTGCCTAGGGAAGATTAATGCCATTCCAGGGGTATCTGGTATCACCTAAACTTAATTTAAACTGCATAAGAGCCTGACAAATATTTTCAACGTAGAGCAAAACAGAGAAAGCAAAGAATGAATTGTGTTTTTCTGGGTCTCAGTCTATGTATCTGTGAAAGGACGGGCTTAAATTAGATAAACTTTGGGTAACTTCTTGCTTAACTTTGCATGGTTCTATGGTATAAATTGCCAGTTCTATGAAGCTGGTATTAGCAGGAGTGAGACTGCTGGCTCTCTGCACAGGCAAACCCTGTTTATGGCTGGGATCGGGAGGCTGATACCTGCAGAGGGTCACTCTCCCTGGATTTAGGACTGGTTTTTGGGATTCAGAATATAATTCATATGCCTTTTTAAAAAAAGTTTTAAAGCAAAGTTTATTAGAGAAAGAAGAGAGAAAAGAAAGGGAGACATGCTAGAGCTGGTACGGGCGAAAGAAACAGTCATTTGCCTTTTAAAAAAGTAATTCTGGGCCAGGCTCGCTGGCTTAGCCTGTAATCCCAGCACTTTGGGAGGCTGAGGTGAGTGGATTACCTGAGCCCATGGGTTTGAGACCAGCCCGGGAAACTTGGCAAGACCTCATCTCTACAATAAATAAAAAATTAGCCAGGTGTGGTAGTGTGAGCCTGTAGTTCCAATAACATGGAAGGCTGAGGCAGAAGGATCGCCGGAGGCCAGCAGGTCAACACTAGGGTGGCCATGAGCATGCCATTGCACTCCAGCCTGGGCAACAGAGTGAAACTCCAACTCAAAAAAAACAAAAAACAAAAAACTCTGGCTTTTCTGCTTTCACAGATTTTTCTTCTGACCTTCTATCATATGGGAAGTAATGTAACTCATCATTTTGTTGGTATTTAAATGCTGGAAGACAAATCCTAGGATATTTTGATTTATTTGTTTTTAGAGTTATGGGGTACAAGTGAGGATTTACTACATAAGTAGGTTGCATGCAGATGAGGCTTGGGCTTCTAGGTGGCCCTCTCTCCCCCCAATAACGGACCAGGTACCCATTGTGTTGCCATATGCTCCCCTCCCTCTTTCCTTCCTCCCACTTCCCTCCCTCTCTCCTCTGGCAGAGCTCCAATAACGGACCAGGTACCCATTGTGTTGCCATATGCTCCCCTCCCTCTTTCCTTCCTCCCACTTCCCTCCCTCTCTCCTCTGGCAGAGCTCAGTGTCTGCCGATCCCACCCTTGTGCTCGTGTGACTAGTGTTCAGGGCCTGCTTGTGAGTGAGAATGTGTGGTATTTGGTTCTTTGTTTCTGTGATAGTTTACTTAATATGATGGTTTCCAGCTGCATCCAAGTTGATGCAAAGGCCATGATTTTTTTCTTCTTTATGGCTGCATAATATTTCATCATGTATATGTACCGTATTTTCTTGATCCAGTCCACTTTCAAAGGCAATAGGGTTGGTTCCATGTTTTTGCTATTATGAATAGTTTGGCAATAAACATGTGTGTGCAGGTGTCTTTTTGGTAGAGCAATTTATGGTCCTCTGAGTCTATTCCTAGGAGAGGGATTGCTGAATCATATGGAAGCTCAATTTTTAGTTATTTTAGAAATTGCCACACTGCTTTCCACAGAGGTTAAACTAGCTTACATTCCCACCAACAGTGTAGAAGCGTCCCCTTTTCTCTGCAGTCACACCAGCAGTTGTTGCTTTTTGACTTATTAATGATAGCCATCCTTATTGGTGTTAGGTGGCATCTCATTGTAGTTTTGATTTGCATTTCTCTGATGATTAGTGAGGCTGGGAATTTGTTCATGTGTTTATTGGCTGCTTGTATGTCTTCCTTTGAGAAGTAGCTGTTCCTGTCCTTTGTCTACTTCTTAATGGCAAATTCCAGAATAGTTTACTGAGTTTTGCTACCCCAGAACTGTGGTGTTTTTCCCTTATATATAATCATTAAACTTTTATTTAGATAAGAGATGATAAGATCATTTCTAGAGGGAAAAAAGGTAAGTATACCAAACCTTGATATATCAACAACTTTCTCAGCAAACTTCATTTCCCCTAAGTTTATTGGCTCAATTTTTTTTGTAATTCAGATTTAGCCACTTCAATCTACAGATGAACTTGAATCTCCATATAATTATGGTTATTTGAAGGTACTTTTCTTACTAAACACCAGAAAAACACTAACAGAATAAGGCATTTCTTAAACATAACATGAGATTTCTGAAAATGGAGAATAAATAAATGGTTTTACCATCATCACACTGCCTACAGAATGTCTCGGAAGACTCACTGTATGTTTAAAAAAGTTTACACGGGTCTTTCTCAGCCTAGAAACTCCATGGCTAAGGGTGCTGAGGAGCTCTATGAAAAATTGGATAGAATAATTTAGCCATAACTAACACATCCACAAATCTGGTCACTGCTCATCACACCCTCTCTTGCTGCACTTCTGGCCCTGGCTGGACCACAACATTAGCCTCCTATCAAGACAGCTGACTTCTACTTTTATGCCATAGTCTACTCTCCACACAACAGCCACAAGGATCCCATTACAATTTAAGTCAGATCATGTCACCCCTTTGCTCAATACTGTCACAGCTCCCCCCTTTAACTCAGAATAAAAATTCCCTTGAATGGCCCACAAGGCCTTCATGATTGGTCCTGTCCTGTCCCTTACCTTTCTGACATCTCCACCTACATGTCTGTCACTCTTCTATTACCTCACACTGGCCTCCATGGTGGTCCTTGCTCTAAGGCATTGTTCTGGCTGTTCCTGATGCATGGTCTCCCTCTCTCCCCGATAACCTCACAGCTAACTTCCACTGCTACTTCATGTCTTCACTCAGTTGTCATCTTTTCAATGAGGCCTGACCGCCCTCGTGAAAATTCCAACTGGCACCCCTGCCCAACATACCCAATCTCTCTCTCTCTCTCTCTTACTGTTTTTTATTACTTCCATAATACGCATTACCTTTTGGCATAATATACTATTTGATTCAAGATAAGTCAATATAATATACTCAGTAAATTATCCCAAGCACCTAGAGCAGTGCTTAGCACCCAGGAAGTACTTAGCCAATATTTATTGAATGGATGAAAAATAATGCCTAAACTCATGAGTGTTCCCTGTGTGCCGCCACTACACTAAATATCTTACATGATTATCTCTTTTAGTCCTCACAGCATAAGGGACAATCACCTTCCTCATCGTAGAAAAATGAATATGTAGAAAATCCAGAGCCAATAGCTGAGCACACAAAAATATCCATAAGCCAGTAGATTTCTTTTGACAGTATAGTGGGGTGGAAAATGGAATGAGTTTTCAGGTCCCCCACCCCTCCAGTGCCTGCTGTGTTTGGTGGTCTCTATTTTTAGCATTGGTATCTTTCTTCTGAGTTAGAACTGGTTTGACTGTTAGCATGCAAACTCTAGTAGTTTCAAAAGAAGTTATCATCTGGGCAACATGCAGGAGGAGTTCATCAGTGTGACACGAGTGTAGGTGAGGGGCATAATTTAAAGTTAGAGTGCCCTGGAAAAGTCATGCAAGCCTCAGTGCTCTCATCTGCAAACCAGTATCTCTTAGAGTCCTTCATAAATTTTTGTGTTTGATTTTAAATGGCAGGTCAAAGCATGTGTAAGCTCTTGGGTCTGGTATCTGTGAACACTCCTTTAACTTTCTTAGAATTTGTGCCCCTCCATCTACTGTTCCCTGCTCTAAATCTTGGTTATTTGTATGCTCAGTAGTTTTTCTGCATGAAGGGAAAATTAAAGAAAGGATAATGCAAACTATGCATCAATGCTTCAGGGAAAGTCCAGTGGCAGTGTGGTCAAGGGGAGATTCTGACTATTGCTGGCATTGGGTACCTGTACAAAGGGTGGGGACTTGGGTAGGACAGGGATTCAAATCATTACTCTGCTACTTAGTGTAATGGCAAAAAAAAAAAAAAAATATATATATATATATATATATATATCATTTAACTCCTTGGTCTCCAATTTCCTCATTTGTAAAATGAAGACCAAAATGTCTACTTCTCAGGGTTGTTGTAAAGACTCAGTGGTACAGAAGATGCAATGCTAAATTGCATCATATGGGCTGATTATCAACTGCTTAGAATAAGACAAATGTCTACCAATTACCACAGAGGATTGAGGGACAACTCTAAATCTTCCCATCATCCGAGAAATCTGCTGTGTTGTTCTCTGGTTTTTGAAAGTTATCCATTCCTGTTTATCAAGTATAACAAAATACTTGATATGTGTGATATCTTAATGTATAATCCTGCTTACTCCCAAGAATGGAAGGTACCATACTTTCCATAATACCACATTCTCTGTAAACATCTGCCTTATTTTATACTTCTTATAATACTGGCATTAGGAAGATGCTAGATTGGTATTTATCTGTAGGCTTTCTGAGTGGTTCTGACATTTGTTGAGTCACGGAGTTCTCTGAGAATCTGATAAAAGTTACAGTTCCTCACTGGAGAAAAATTTCCATCTGCACATAATTTTGCATATAATCACATTGCCCAAGATTCTACTGAAAACCATTCTTGGATGGAGGTTAAGAACCTTTGCCTCTCACCTCTGCCTCCCAAAGTGCTGGGATTACAGGCATGAAGCACTGCACCTGGCCCTTTTCTCTGTTTCTTTCCCCATCTTTTCTCCTCATTCCTATTGATTTTGTTGTGTTCTTAATCTAATAAAATGGAAATATTTTTTTAAAAAACCTTGCCTAATAGTCATAAAGTGGTCATGAGTACCATTTTTTCCTTTAATCCCAATAATATTTGTTAATTACTGTTGGGAGCCAGCCGTGGAGGCCTGCCTGAGCGTTAGGGATCCAGGCAAGCTGCGGACCCTGAGACCACCAGGCTGGTTCAGGAGCTGAAGGCCCATTCCCTCCTCTTTTCCTTGTTGTTTAGCATTACCCACTGGTAGGGATTTTAACGATCTAAGCATGAAGTTCTGCGAATATGACAGGCATGGCTGACTCTAGGGATCCATTGTTCCCGCTTCTCACAGACTGCGGTTTCGGCTTTAAACTTAACACAGTTCAAACTCAGATCACATTTGGGAGCCTTATACGTGATACAAGCTTCTTTATAAGACTTAAAAATATATTTGTAGAATTGGTATATACATTTAGAGAGCTGTTTCCAGCATGAGATGGTTATCTAGGGTTACCAGAAATGGCCCAGCACGAACTTTGGGCTGGGCCACATTCCTAAGGGCCCAGGTCCATTTTGGGCTGGACTGCATTCTTTTAATACGGTTCTTTAGTTATAACTAGTGTAAGTTTTTTCTACTTATAATAGAAACTGAATTCATAGAAAATATTTTAGAATAGGTCATGCTGTGTCAGGGAATTATGTTAGTCCAAGCATGATCAAACATGATACCATAAAGTTTTATAAGAATACAACTAACTTTTGAAATTTCATTGCTCCCACCTTCTACTAATTGTGATTTTGGCTTTAGTACAATTACAGTTTGCATTTGGGTTTTATTTCAGAAGCTTTATTGCTGATGATCAGCCTTATATATCAGGATTAGGAATTAGAAACTTTTATAGAAATTAAGATAGATACATAGGATTTTTAGAATAGCCATTTTGTTAAGAGATCATAATTAATTGTTAGTGGAAATGGCCCAGTGTGATCTTTGAACTGGGCCATATTCTTTAGGTACTGGTCTGACCTATAATTAAGAGTTTTTTATAGTACAGGTAAAGTTAGCACAGAATAAGAAGGTATTAGGATTTAAGTCAGTCATTAGGTGTTGGGTATGCATAAGTTTTAGAAGTTATTGACTATTAGGATTTTATGATATTAAAACTGTTGTATTGCTTTTGAGGAACATAAACCAAACATAAGGAACAGTGAGATAATTTTGGGATTGTCCTTCCTCATGCTTGGGGAAAACGA
>NW_007261575.1:225219-277514 GCF_000164805.1 Carlito syrichta | reverse complement strand
AACCACATTTTTTAATCCAGTTCAGCTTCGATGGGCAGCATGGTTGGTTCCATGTTTTTGCTATTGTGAATAGAGCTGCAATAAATGTGTGTGTGCAGGTATCTTTTTTTGTAGAGTGACTGAAGTTTCTCTGGGTATATTCCTGTTGGGAGTCAGCCGTGGAGGCCTGCCTGAGCGTTAGGGATCCAGGCAGGCTGCAGACCCTGAGACCACCAGGCTGGTTCAGGAGCTGAAGGCCCATTCCCTCCTCCTTTCCTTGTTGTTTAGCATTACCCACTGGTAGGGATTTTAACAATCTAAGCATGAAGTTCTGAGAATATGACAGGCATGGCTGACTCTAGGGATCCATTGTTCCCGTTTCTCACAGACTGTGGTTTCGGCTTTAAACTTAACACAGTTCAAACTCAGATCACATTTGGGAGCCTTATACATAATACAAGCTTCTTTATAAGATTTAAAAATATATTTATAAAATTAGTATATACATTTAGAGGGCTGTTTCCAGCGTTAGATGGTATAGATTATTATCTAGGGTTACCAGAAATGGCCCAGCACAAACTTTGGGCTGGGTCACATTCTTTAGGAACTGGTTTAAGCCATAATTAAGAGTTGTTTATAGTACAGGTAAAGTTAACACAGAATGGAAAGATATTAGGATTTAAGTCAGTCATTAGGTGTTGGGTATGCATAAGTTTTAGAAGTTATTGATTATTAGGATTTTATGATATTAAAACTGTTGTATTGCTTTTGAGGAACATAAACCAAACATAAGGAACAGTGAGATAATTTTGGGATTGTCCTTCCTCATGCTTGGGGAAAACGCCTGGTGGGCGGGGATGCCCCTGACCCACCTGGCTTTGTGTTCATGTAAAACTCTTGTGATTTGATTAAGATTGTCCTTTCTCATGCTAAGGAAAACGCCTGGTGGGTGAGGATGCCCTCCACCCACCTGGCTTTGTGTTCATGTAAACTCTTGTGATTTGATTGGGGTTGCCCTTCCTCATTCCTAAGGAAATGCTGGTGGGTGGGGGACGCCCCTCACCTACCTGGCTTTGTGCCCACGTGAAAGTCTTGTGATTTGACATGTGAAAATTTGGGATAAAAGACTCACGTTTGTTCCCAATAAACGGCTTCTGCACTAGACAGAGTCCAGTCTCTTTCTTCCCTTCTATTCTCCCAGAATATTCACCGACGCTGCCACATCTTCCAAGGGACCTCCTAATTCTCTTTGCAGGGGCTGGTCCCCCGCAAATTATGAGCATGAAACAATAATCTTGTCATTCTGAGTTTTTGTTTTCCTGAACCACTCTCTCTTTACTTTAGTTTTTTTATTTTAAATCACTGTGACCAAGAATAAAGGCATTTAGAATAAGCCTTCCAGAATTTACTTTATAACCCATGGCTCAGACTACAATCAGTAACTGATCTGTGCTACAACCACACTGACATTGAACTAGCTATTGTTCCTAAGACTCACTAAGGTCAGCCAAGCCCTGAGCAATATAAATCTCCATATTTTCCACTCTAGTCCTGGACATCCAACTACAAAGCAGAAGCTAAAAATAGCCCAAGTCTAGTGCTTACATACACTCCACAGAGGCGTGTTTCCAACCCCAGGGGTTTTAATCAACAACACTGTTCAACATCCAAACAGTTATTTCATTAAGCAGGAAAACGTTGATTCATTTTGAAAAAGCTTAAATACAACCTAAAAAAATCATAAAGACTTTGAAGTGTCAAAAAGTATTATCTGCACCTGTTAGTTCTAGATCTAAAAAAAGAAATACTAAAATACCTCCAGGATTGAGTTGGCTTTGTCTTTCACATTGCATTATACAAAGGAAAAAATATTGGCTTTTCTTTTCCCGGTTGTTTCTAGGTCAACATGCTTCTACCAAGAAGTTTGAGTCATTCAAACATAGGAAGTCATTAATAAATTCCTTCCTACATAAATATATGCATAGCAGGAAAAAACAAGATATGATTGACCATAGAAAAAGAATTACAATTCCTTTCCCTATAGAAAGTCTATTATCTTAGGCTCTTTTATAGCTAAAATGGCTAAGTCTTCCAAAGATTATGTAGAGCAAATACTTTCTGAATAAAATATACTCAAGGGATCAACTACTAATGTTTGCTACAATACATAAAATCATAAATAAATATGAATATTAATCACATGGTTACAAGGAGGGTTCCAATAAAATTAAAATAATTTTAACATCAACTTTAGCAATAGAGTTGAAGAAACAAAGATCACTAAAAAAATACCAATTCATGAAACTCTTTAGATGCTACAGCACTGGGGAAATGAAATAAGTACACAAAGAATTGCATTAACAACTGCATGATAATTGAAAATACTCATCTTCTATAGACCCAGCACAGAGTCCAGGAAATGGATATTTAAGATGTGATCCTCCTCTGTTATAAGACAGCTGCTTTCCTAAATGAGGTTCTTAAATATATCTATGGAACATTTTTCAGGAGAACAAAATTATGCTGTCACATACACATGGTGTTAATTCGTCCCAACTTTTCTTTGGAAGGAAGTGCTAAAAGAAGTGAATTCACCTCAGTGACAATATTTCCATATTTTCAGCCAACATAAGATCCTTATAAATATCCCACGGCAGAATATGACCTATGAAACTGAGATTGCAAAATGATCCCATTCCATTTTAAAATGGAATTTCAGAGCATTGCCATCATACATTCCAGGTAAACCCCAGCAGACTCTAGCTCTGTTACTGAACCTAGCAGAAGCTCCCAGGAGGTCACTGTCACTGATGAAATGACATCCACAGATCAGGTGCTGCTCAAACCCAACAGGGATTTAGGAATTTCTGCCATCAGAAACCTTCCTCACTTCTATTCATATGAACTACTCGATTATTTCCTCAATAACTTTTTAGATTCCCAGAGATCTTTTCCAGTTGTCCTACCAGATATTCTGTAGAATTAAATTTTGTAAGACTTAAAATTTTATTATGTTTCTAGCAAAAAATGTAACCTATGTCAGATACTTTGGAGAAGAGGATTAGAGTCAGCAGGTGGTAATTTACCACGCAGCCCAGAAATGTCTATGTTTTGAAGATCAGCAATTCTTTCTGTGGACTATAAATAGATTTTAAATAAAAGTCACGTGTATCTTGCAAGTGTTTTTAAATCTCTGGACAATATTCTGAATATTGAGAAAATAAATCCTTTCTTAGACCAAGAAAGTAAACATCTGCCCAACCTTCACCAGGCTGGAATAGCAGACACAGAGAAGCCAACTGTAAAATTAAGAGGAAGACCTTTCTCTCAGGTACATTGTTGCTGCAAAGTGTCATGGTAACCTCCTTCTTTGAGTGACTACAGACTCACTGAGAAACTTTCTTCTCTAATTGCAAAGACTATCTGTAAGTTTTGTAAGTTTGCTTTTTAAAATTGTATCAGTAAGAATGAAATAGCTCACTCTTGCCTGAAGCATTTCAGTTGCTTATTGGCACAGAGAAGCAGCTTTGATTTCCATCCCAGTGAGGAGTCCCAGATAAGGGCTTTCTATATGCAACAGTTCACATTTATCTCAACTTTATTTCCAAAGAAAATGGCACCCTGGGTTCACTTTGCAGACCAGAGCTGCATCTAAATTCCACTCTTCCGAGACTCCTAAAATAACTCTCTTTTTTCCCCTAATGGATAGTCAGTCTCCCTCATGGCACTGGGTCGATAAATCTAATTTTGTTGGAACATCGGGCTGTTCCTATTATTCTTAGGCTGACTGAGATAAGGCCATGTTTTTATAATATGCTCCAGCTAAAGAAAATATCTGCTGCATGAATAATAGCTCAGAATTTGAGATACTGAAAAAAATAGAATACATTTCTGCTATAGTTTAGTCCCATGCGTCATGAATTTTAAATTCTATATTGGCTTCTCATCTAGGCAGAAGCATTATGTGAGGTAGAAAACCTGCTGTGGGTATCGAAATGATATTTTCTGGCCCTGCTGCTGCTGAGGTAACCCGTGGCAAAACTTCCCTGTTTCTAGAAATAGCACAGTTGGCAACTCAAGCAAGACTCGCCAGTGTGACAACAAAGCTCTTTGTGATTCTTAAGGAGACAATAAAGGGAAATAGGTAGACACAGCTCCGAAGTCTCCCCAGACAGGGTGTCTCTCCACACCTGGTTTAAATGTAGAGCTGCCAAACTTGGATGGATTTAGAGACTACAATACTTAGTGATCTATCACAGAAACAAAGAACCGAGTATCACATGTTCTCACTCATAAGTAGACCCTGAATATTAATCATAATACTATAAGAAATGGATTGGCAGTAGTGGGAAACTGGGAGTGGGAGGTAGGGGCATATAACATCAATAAAGTACCTGATCTCAGACCAGGTAAAGTGGCACCAAAGGGAGGCCCTAACTTTACCTGTACAATGACCATTTATCTACCTAATCCTGAATTGTACCCCAATCTTTCAAATAAAAATTTAAAATACATTTTAAAATAGTAAAAAATAAATGAATGTAGGGCTGCCATATTTAAGAAGTGACTTGGGAGGGTTATTTAGAGCATACGCCTCTGTCCTAAGGTGGCAAGCCTGCTTGTGACATACCCATGGGAGGAGCCATAATCATAGGCAGAGGCTGCCTTCCGACTGACTTCAGAGCCCCGGGTGTAGTGTGTGGCTTCAAGACTGGAAGCCTGAGAGGCCTGCTGCTGGTGGAAGGCCTCTGATTCCTGGCGGTGCGCGGTGGAGGAGCGGCTGCTGTAGGCCACAGAGCCGTGGGTGTAGATGGCAGAACGTTTCTTCTCCTGCTCGTAGTGGCTCATGGTGGTGCGAAGGTCTTTGTTGCGGTAGCTGAGATCATAGTGCGCATGGGACTTCTGATAAAAAGGCAAAGACATCATGTGCCCTTTGAGGGAACCAGGCAACCTGCAAGAAGACAATGCTTTTTAAGGGAACTGTTAAGGAAAAACATTCCAGAGAACAGGTCATCTAAACCAGTGTGTAAAAATTAATACTCTTGGCCAGTGCCGTGGTGCATGCCTATAGTCCCAACTACTTGGGAGGCTGAGACGAGAGGATTACTTGAGCCCAGGAGGCTGAAGCTGCAGTGAGCCATGCTCCAGCCTGAGCAACAAAGCGAGACCTTATCTCTAAAAAAATAAAATAAAAAATGTAATACTTTTATCTTTTCCAATGAGTAAATGGAAAATGATGTGAAGTTTGGCTTAACTGCATTTATTCAGTAAGTTGCGGCTTCATAGCCCGGATATGCCTTCTCCTCTCTTTGTGCCTTCTTCATTGTTTATATCTAGGAGGTCTTTACAAAGTTTTCCTACCCTGGCTATTGTGCTTTTTCCTCAGACCCATTCGTAATACATAGTTCCAATTTCCTGGTATTTCATTCTGATAGGGGTTTCATTTGAGAGAATATGTAATGATGGGGAGTGATGTGGTATTTATTTAAAAAATAATTAGTGAGTGCCTACTGCAAGCCTGGAACAGGAAAAATGGTGGTGAATGAAACAAACAAAATCCCTGCTCCCATCACCTTGTGGAGAACCATAGAATCTACACCAGTTGAGAGACAAAGGAGAAAGTAAATAAAGTATGAGATAGATTAGGATGTGCTGAATGCCACAGAGAAAAATAAAGCCGGAAAAAGGGATAGATACGATTTTAAACGGCCTCATCATCAGTGGCTTCCCTGGAAAGTGACATCTGAGCATGAGAATATCTGGGTGAAGGGTGTTCCAGACAGAAGACCACTGAAAACGCACTGAGGAATAGCATGCCCATCATACTCCAGGAATTGCTAACTGGCCAGTGAGGTTGCAGGAGTTGGGGGGGGAGGGAGCGGTATAGGAGACAATGTCGGAGAGGTGAGAGGCATGCACGGGGGAAGGTCATATAGCATAGGGTCCTATAGGTGACAGTAAGGACTTTGGCTTTTATTCTGAAAGGGCTGAGAAGCCACTGGAAGGCTCTGAGCCAAGACTCATTTTTGTTGATGTCTGAAGAATTGACTGTTGAGGAATAAGAGTAAAAGTCAGGAGAACACTTAGAAGATTGTTGTGGGCTGAGTTGTATCACCCCCAAAATCATATGCTGAAGTCTTAACCTTCAGTGCCTCAGAATGTGATTCTACTTGGAGATAGGGTCCTTAAAAAGGAAATTATATTAAAACTAGGTTGTTAGGGTGGGCCCTAATCCAATATGACTATTGTCCCTCGAAGATCAGGAAATCAAGACCCAGATATGTATACAACAGAGGGAAGACCATATGGAGACACGAAGAGAAGATGACCAAGGACAGGCCTCAGAAGAAACCAACCCTGCCTACACCTGGATCTGGATTTCTAGCCTCCAGAATTATAAATAAATAAATTTCTGTTGTTTATACCTCCCAGTCTGCGTTCAGTGGCCCTAGAAAAGGAAACAAAGGACAATGCGATGGTCCAGTTTAGGGGGACAGCAGTAGCAGTGGAAGCAGTCAGACTCTGCACAGGGTTTAAAGGTAGAACCAATAACATTTGCTGAAAGTTCTGAATGAGGGTGTGAAAGAAACAGACGACTCCAAGGTTTCTGTCCCGAGCAATTGAAAGACTGAGATTGCTAATTTTTTTTTTTTTTTGAGCTGGAGTCTCTGTTACCCAGGCTGGAGGGCAGTGGTACTCTCCCAGCCACCGCAGCTTCGACCTACTGGGCTCGGGCGATCCTCCCGCCTCAACCTTCCAAGTAGTTGGAACCACAGGCACACACCACCATGCCTGGCTAATTTTTTGATTTATTGTAGAGACGAGGTCTTGCCAAGTTTTCCAGGCTGGTCTTGAACCCATGGGCTCAGGCAATCCTATCACCTTGGCCTCCCAAAGTGCTGGGATTTGAGATTGCTATTAACTGAGATTGCTGTTAACCAAGATGGGGAAGAATGAGAGAAAGCATCAGTTTGGGATGGAAGAACAGGAGTTTGGTTTGAGACATTCTACATTGGATATGCCTACTAGACCTCCAATTGGAGATGCTAAGCGGGAAGCTGTATATATTACTCTGGAGTGCAGGGAAGAGGTCCAGGATGGAGATCTACATTTGCGAGTCAACAGCCAAGAAAACAGATGAGAACCATTCTAAATGGAAAAGAAAATCCTAGAACTGGACCCTGGAGTATGCTAATGTTATATACAAACTCTCAAATCTAACAAACTTCAAAAAAAGGTATAGTCTCAAACCAGAAAAAGGTTTGTTCCTTTAAGAATATGATGACTTCTAGTCTTCCTACATAAAGAAGTAAGAGAGTCAGTCCCTAGTGTGGCAGTTGGCATTTTGAACTTGAGCTGACAATTCTACTGAAAGTCAAAGGTATGTTTGCTTAGCACAGGGAGGGAAAACTTCGTATGGCCTTAGCTTTCTTATATAACATGTCCACTGGCAGGAGGCTGGTCAGTCACACTGACAACCTTGGATGAAGTAAAAGTTTTACGAAAGCCCCCCAAACTTTCTAAATGCTTTTGTGCATGTTCCAGAATGTTATTTTTTTAATTTTATGAGTAGAATTAGTTTTAAAGTAATCGATTTTTTCCCAAACCTTGTTTTTTAAAAAAATTCTAATTGAGGAATGAATCTTTCTAAATTCATCAGATTTTCTGTCAAGTTTAAAGTATGTTTTATTTATGCTATTTTAAAAGTCAGCATGTACTCCCTAGAGAAGAAAATCCAGTAATCTTCACTCCAAAAATATTTCTCTTAGGGCTCATGGAAGATATCGGTCTACATGGCATTTCCTAAGAGAAAAAAATAGTTACCAGCAAGCAACTTTGCTTCAACCCTTAAATAGATTGCCATTTTCTGTTACAAAACAGACAGAATAATGATCATGCATAATAAATAATTATTAGACAAATTTTGATAAAACAAAAGGGTTAGAATATACTAATATAGAATTATATCATGTTAGGCAGTTATAGAGATATTAGAAAAGTTTCTGTAATGACACATACCACATTGTAACATGGCAAATGTTATCTGAATGATTTCCAAAGAAATAATAAAGGATCTTACTATGTACTATGTTATAAGCTAAATTCAGTACTCAGATGACTTAAAATGCTGTTATTTTCACAAAACAAAATCTTTAAATATCTTGCCTCAATACTATTTTCCACTCTTTTTATGTATTTTCCCCAAATACATTTATTTTAATAATACTTAATATTCCACTCACATAGATAGTAAGTTACAAGTCAGCAGGGTTTAATTTTTTAAATCAACAGAGCTGAGTGTTATAGCGCTGACCTCTGGAATGCAGGTGCAACCATCTGCTACTCACCAAGTAAGCAAGGATTGTCCCTAATATATGACTGCTGGAGCTATTGGGAGGAAAGATGGTTTGGTGTCTTCTGTTTCTTAAGACTTAGATTTTCTTTCTGAAAGTAATTTGGGAATTCAGGAAAAAATACCTACTCCACAGCTGTAATTCTGATATGATACTTTTGTGTAGGCATTAAAGGCCAAAAGCTAATAAAAACAATTCACAGAAGGATCATTATGTGGGGATCTATGTTGCCTCTGAAATATTCCTTAACTATTTTTAGGCTAGGAATACCAGTAGGCACTCTCACATTTATTCACGGTGTATTGTCAGATCAAAATCGCTGAATCATAAACTAGTGACTTCAGAGTTAATTTGCCTCGATTCGTTCTAATTTGTAATCAGGGAGCATTGTATGACCTACCTACGAGGGAACGGAAACACAGAATCTGCTCCCCCCCTCCATTTTAAATCTCAACCAAACCACACTTGAAAAGAGTATTTAACTTGCTCAAAGTTCAATCTGAGGCATATATGACCTGATAGTTCTGGGAACAGCAACTTAATTGAAAAAGAATACAGTGACCTGAGAGAATAGCTGGGCCAGCCCAAACTGGCACTCAGCTGTTCTGATTTCCTTCCTTGGAGCTTCACTTTCTTATTTCTCTGCTGTTCTGACATCTCTTTGAGGCAACTGCTGAGCTCAGAAGATAGAAAGAAACCACATACACTACAATGCTGTTAAACACATAAACCATCAAGTGCATTCTTCTGCCTCAATGTCACACTTACCAGTTTCCAAAGGAGTGACAGTGGTAGGGATATTCTGATGCGGCAGAGGAGCAGGGTGAGAGAATGAAAACTCCACCTAGGCTGGGTCCAAGAAAAAGTTAAGAGGCAGGGCTAACGACAGGACCCTGGGGGCTGGTTCAAAAATAATGCATGTGGTCAGGCAGGAGAATGTCAGGGCCACACAGCCAGCCTTTTATGGCTAAGAAGGCAGATAAATATAGCAGCAAATGGGGAGGGTAGTCGCAGAATAAGGAGACAGGCACGGGCAGGTAGCTGCCTCAGTAATGTAATTATGTTAATGCAAGTCAATGGGTCAGGCCTGAATAAACCAAACATAGGATTTTTTATTTGGCTATAAGAACTATTTTCAATCTCACTGTATCACTAGATATTTAAAAGTGTAATGGAAAGAGTGGTTTGTGTTAAGAGCTAAAAATAGGTGTAGTAATCTGATTCTCAAAATGGACTTCATGGAATTTTAATGCCCAGATAGTTTCTGGATATGCTGTTAATAACATGTGTACAGTACATTTAAAAGATACAAAGTGAAAAAAGAACTTGAGGCTGACTAGAGAGAGGCAAAGCTAGTAAGAAATGAGTTACACGTGGTGTCCATTTGGGCCTGGGTGTTCTATTAATAACATATGTACAGTACATTTAAAAGATACAAAGTGAGAAAAGAACTTGAGGCTAACTAGAGAAAGGTAAAGCTAGTAAGAAATGAGTTACACGTGGTGTCCATTTTGGCCTGACAATACACAGTCGCTGTTTCTCTCATCTCAGAAAATTTTATGAAGTCACATCTTCAAATCTGAATATTTGATTCAACCCTTTTGAGAAGCAGCTCGATGTTTTATCTTTTCTAACTCAGAGTAGGGTCAGCTAATCTTACCTAGTAAGAGATTCTCTTTCTTGGTTAGGGTTACATAATAAAGATCAATATCAGCTACTGTTCAGATTATATGTATTGTGGAGATTGGCATTCTGATATATTAACCTTATGTTCTGACGGTGATAATACATTAATATAAAGATCACTTGTAACTATCAAGCTATTGAACAAACTCAGTAGGATAGCACACTTTATAATTACTTTCATGATGATAACTACAATTAACATTGTTGAGGGCCTCTCAAGTATTAGACACTGGGTCAGGCACTTCATATACATGATTCCACTGAATTCTTATAATACCTTGCAAGGTAGGTATAATCATCTTTCTTATACAACTGAGGAAAGCAAGGCTTCTAGAGGGGAAGTCATTTGCCAAAGATCACCCAGTTAGTGGATGACATAAATGGAATTCATTCAGAGATTTTTTATTCTAAAGCCCATGTATCTGTCATTATTGCTGTACCCTCTGGTGCCACTTTGTTGATAAGAAACTAGATATTCTGAAATGCTCTTTCAAATGCAATATAGGTCTTCACTTATAAAGGAGGTTTAGCTTCTGAGCTACCCAAAATATATGGACCAATTTATTCCACCTGTTTCTGATCATTTACCTGGTAAAATTCAACTTGGCACTTTCTCATCTATATACATTACCTACTATTGTGCATAAGGATATTTTAGCTGTCTAGAATCCCTAGGAAAATTTTCTAAGCTTTATGTTCTCCAAGTATCCATTTGTTCTCCAAACATCCAATACAGAAGACAGTGATTCCTCTGGAGTTTTATCTATCAGCCATTGGAAGATATCCTGGTGATCTATTTCTCTAGAGAACACGGTAAGTTGATTCAAATCTTCTCAAAACAGAAAAAAGGAAAAATAAACAAAAATAAGAGAGATAAATCATCATAATACAAGCTAATATTTATGGCTGTTTGCTATATGCCAGGCAGTAATGCTGACTTCTTTACAATATCTTATTTGATCATTACACATATGTAAAGATACTTTATGGATTAAGAAATTGGGATTTGCAACCTTCCATACAACCCAGCAATCCCCCTTCTGGGAATGTACCCGGAGGAACTCAAATCATTCTACAAAAAAGATACCTGCATATGCATGTTTATTGCAGCACAATTTACAATAGCAAAAACCTGGAACCAACCGTGCTGCCCATTGAAAGTGGACTGGATTTTTAAAATGTGGTACATATACATGATAGAATATTATGCAGCCATAAAGAAGGACAAAATTATGGACTTTGCAGCAACTTGGGTGGATTTAATCTATCATACTCAGTGATCTATCATAGAAACAAAACACTGAGTACTACATGTTCTCACTCATAAGCAGACCCTGAACATTTATCATACTACTGTAAGAAAGGGCCTGGCAGTAGTGGGACACTACCAGGGGAGGAAAGGGGAAGGGACATAACATCAATAAGGGTACCTGATCTCAAACCAGGCAAAGTGGGGACCAAAGGGAGATCCAAACTTCAACTGTACGATGACTACTTATGTACCTAATCCTGAATTGTACCCCACATCTTTAAAAGAAAAAAAAATTGGGATTTGAAGAGATTAATATCCTTAGAGTAACACAATTAAAATGTGACAGGACTTGTTCTACACAGAGCACAACCTCCTATATCACAAACTGTGCTGCCTCTCAACCATTGAACTGTGTGTGTTTGTGTGTGTAAGGAGAAAACACCATATGCTAATAACGCCCATTAGAAGAACTATTACAGAAAAATTCCATTTATCTTTCCTAAGTGACAGCAATTTATTAGATCAAATGTATTAAGGCTACAAGTATTAATATATTGAAATATTTACTGAACTTTGATCATTGTTAAGAATACAAAAATGAGAGAAGTTCACACACACTGTAGTATCATTTATTCATTAACACTTAGGATCCCAGTGAAAGTCAAAGAGTTTATTCCAAACAGATATATAATAAGATTGGACAAAATAAGTATAACTAGACCTAGCCTAGTCTCCTAAGTAATCTTTCTATTGTAGCATCATCTGAATTCAGGCTTTTCTAACTGTATACTTATCTGAAATACAACTAGCTACATAATAAATTGCATAGAGTAATGTACTGGATAATAAAGCTAAAATTAAAGAAGAAAAATTTAGTTGGGCTCATACAAATCAATTATTGTAATTTAATCACAATTCTTTTATAGATGTGTATTTTGTCAATTACTGTTATTTATAATGCCCTTTGTCAATTACTGTTATTTATAATGCCCTTACAGATGTATAACTATTCTGAAAATTTAATGGAGTGCTAATCAGATATTAATTTCAAGTTTCCCAGAAAACTATTGAATGCAAAATATTTTTTTAAAGCATATAACTATAAAAGTCTCCCGCGGGTTCGAGACCCACCTGGGCAACTTGGCGAGACCTCATCTCTACAATAAATCAAAAATTAGCCGGGCGTGGTAGCACGTGTCTGTAGTTACAGCTACTTAGAAGGCTGAGGCGGAAGGATCGCGGGAGCCCAGCAGGTCGAGGCTGCGGTGGCTGGGAGTGGCCACTGCACTCCAGTCTGAGTGACAGAGTAAGACTCCAACTCAAAAAAAAAAAAAAACTATAAAAGTCTGGAAATAAAACTAAAAAAAAATTTGCTTCCAGAATTATAGCTAGTTTTTTTTTAAAATAGTTTTCAAGTAGATACATTCTCTCTTCAAACTAACTGTAAAGGCATTAATATTTTTATAAGTGTGACGTGATAAGTTTAATTAACAGTAGTGTATCCTAAAAGTCAAACTAAATGTATGTTGTATGTAACTATCAAGCACTTTCCAACTTATTTATTGTTATTTTTATTTTTATTTTTTGAGTTGGAGTCTCTCTCCATTGCCCAGGCTGAAGTGCAGTGGAACACTCATGGCCACCCCGGTATCAACCTGCTAGACTCTGGGGATCCTTCCACCTCAGCCTTCCAAGTGGCTAGAACTACAGGCATGTGCTACCATGCCTGGCTAACTTTTGATTTATTGTAGAGACGAGGTCTCACCAAGTTGCCTGGGCTGGTCTTGCACCCACGGACTCAGGCAATTCACTCGCTTGTCTCCCCAGAGTGCTGGGATTTCAGGTTGGGCTCCCAAGACCAGCCACATTTTTGTTTTACAGTAGAAGGCTAGATAGCTAGTATCAAATAATTATTCTACGCATGAGAGAATCAATAAAAGAAATAGCCTTATACACTTATTTATTTACTCATTTATATACTCAAATCAGTTCTTAAAGCATTTACTGAAAACCTACTAATGCATCAGGCATTGTGCTGTGTCCTGGCATACAAAAGTGACTAACTCATGCTCTCAACACAGCCTCCAATTAGTTCAGTAGGCAAAGACTACTTAGGAATATTTATGTTACAATGTGACAGGGAAGATGATAGAATGATAGATATACTACAGAAAGAACATGTGGTTAGTTGTTATATCTGTGCAAAGCAAACACAAAAAGTATCCCTTTCCTTTAAAAGACAGAGATTAAGGGAGCAAGCTAGTGACATCACTCATTCGCCACCTATTGTGCAAAGAACTAAATGACTGAAATGGGGCCTGGGATCAAGGATTTCCAAATTCTAAGCAAGATTTCTTCAGTGCAGATGCTTTCCACAGAAGGAATTAAATAAATTGTTCAGTGAGCTCTTTTGAAAGCTATAAATTTGTTGTATTTGTCCTATCTCAGAGTTGCCTTATTCATACATATATATAATATATGTACATATATATATATAATTTGTGTGCACACGCGTGTATATATGAGTATGGGGTGGGAGGCATTTGGCATCTAGTCTTGTTGTTCACTAAATGACTTTGAAAAATCATTTCGCCTCTCTGAAACTCCATTTTCTCATCTATAAAACAAAGGTTTTGAGTGTGATGATCTCTAAGGTGACTTCCATCTCTAAGAACCTGTGCTATTAATCCAAAAAGTAACTGTTCTATACTTGCCTTGAGCATAAACTGATTAGTAACATTCTACGTGGAGCAATTTAGGGAAGAATAAAATAAATCCTCCTTGATCCCATGTCTGAAATACTCCTTCTTGAGAGTACCATTTTATTACTAGCTCATGTCTGAAATACTCCTTCTTGAGAGTATCATTTTATTACTTTAATCCCTATTATACTGAAAATGATCCTGAAAGATGTCTCGGCATGTTATCATTTCTTTTTTTTTTTTTTTTTTTTTTTGAGTTGGAGTCTCACTCTGTCGCCCAGACTGGATGGAGTGCAGTGGCCGCTCCCAGCCACCACAGCCTCGACCTGCTGGGCTCTGGCGAGCCTTTCTCCTCAGCCTTCCAAGTAGCCGGAATTACAGGCGCGTGCTACCACGCCCGGCTGATTTTTTTATTTATTGTAGAGATGAGGTCTCGCTGCCCAGGTGGATCTCGAACCCGCGGGCTCAGGCAATCCACTCACCTCAACCTTCCAAAGGCGCGGGATTACAGGCTGAGCCACTGAGCCCGGCTATGTTATCATTTCTTTAAGTCTTTGTGTGTAATGAGGAGGGATGCAGAGGGTGAAAATGGTGGGACATGGCCTAGGACTCTTAACAGAAGCCAAATTTCATCTAGTTATTAAATGAACTAGATCTAAATTTAAAATTAGGTCTAGTATGAATATTGCCCTTATCTGTGCAATTGCAAAGCTAAGCCAATGCAGTTAATGCCTTGCATCAGAACCCACAGGCCATGGGTCCCCTCCCGGCTGGGGATGGGGGAAGAATTGCTGGGCCAACAGCCTGGTCATGGAGAAGGGCAAGCCTGTGATGGTGCACCACCAGCAGATAAGTAGTGGGATAAGGCTCCAAGACCTACTTAGAGCCTTGCCTACTGTCTGTCGCCTGGACTAGACTGCAGGACCCTCAGAAACACAAACATAATTTCACAGTGCCTTGGTTTTTGAGCTGCACTCGTGACTGGAATTGCTTTCTATTCTTCACGCATTGCCCATCTTTCTCTCTTCTCCTCTCAATTCCCTCCTGCATCATAAGAACCTTCACATTCCTATCTAAACCCACTTCTTCCATTTGCAGGAGAAGGGAGGAAAGCCCTTTATTTGTTAAGGTACAACCTGGTCTAGGTCAGTTGGATGGTTGGGCAGAGGCTGATAAAATACTTTCCTACAAGCAGGAGAGGCAGACAGCAAGCACCCTTATTGAGGCTTTTGCTGATGGAGAAGTGAAGTGATCTTGGCCTCTCTCAGAGCCCTAGACTTGACTTCCCTCTTCCTAGACTATACCTTCCACAGGTGCAAGAGGGCAGAACTCAAAATAAATGGGCAGCATCCTCCATGTCAACATGTGCAAAGTCCAAGTTGAGCCTTAATCTTTTCTTTTTTCTTTTTTTGAGTCAGAGTCTCACTTTTGTCACCCAGTCTGGAGTGCAGTGGCATGATCACAGCTCACCATAGCTTTGACCTCCTGGACTTGAGTGACCCTTCCACCTCAGCCTCCTGAATGTCTGGGACTATAAGCGTGCGTCACCACACCTGGCTAATTTTTTTGTTTTTGTTTTTGTTTTTGTAGAAACAAGGTCTCTCTATATTGCCCAGATTGATCTCGAACCCTTGGGCTCAAGCAATCCTCCCATCTTGGCATGAAACACCATGCCCAGCTTAATTACTTTTAATAGATCCCAAGATCATGACAAGTTGACTGTTGATAATGTTTTAACCTTGAACCATACCTTTCTCTCACTGTGCCCCTCCTGCCCTCTACTCTGCCTAAGAAGAATTGTCTGCATACTTATTAAAGCTGAGGACAAAGGACAGGTCAAGTAGCCAAGATGGGCCATGTTTTTGTTTGTTTGTTTTACTTTCCTGTGGTCTGCTAGGACTCTGGTTGACTTGGATTGAAATATTGTCCTTTCATTATTCACCAATGATTGTTCATAAATGATGTATTTGAATTTCCAGAAATATGATAAAATTTCAAAATCTTGCTTTATGAGAAGAGAGATGGCTCCATCAATATGGTCACCCAATGGCATTAGCAACTAGAACCAAACTACTGTAGAATCAAAATTCTACCTCACAAATCTGTTCATTTGTAACCCTGATGCATACATTTTATGGTCTTTGCCAAAGACCCGCAGAAAGTTATGATTCACTCATTCTCAGCACGAAGGGTGCTCTGTCTGAGAAAGTCTCGGGGAGACTACAATGTTCCAGAGTCACCCAGACACTAATACTGAAGACAGAATTCAGGCTGCCTCTATGGACGGAGGGAGAATGTGGTCAAGCAGAGATCACGACGGCCTCTCTCGCTTGAAACCTTTGAATGGCTCGTCGTTGCCTCTTCTTTCCCAGGTGCCCTCCTTCGCATGGTCCGAGGGAATCTTGGCCATCTGACTCTGCATAATTCCCCAGTTTTACCCTTCTCTACTTCCTGTTCCAACCTCACATGATTCCTTGACCCTCTTCAAACTTCAGGACCCCATCGCCTCAGTTCCTTCACACGTGTTGCTCCTCTCAGCCCTGCCCAGCCGTGCCGTGTCTTCACTTCCTTTACTCCTCCTCCTCTAAGACTCCATGCCTTCTCCTCTGGAAAAGATGGGAAGTTTACCATGCAATATTTAAAGTCTGTGTTTGCTTTTCTGTTTCCTTCTGCATTATGAGTTACTTGAAAGCAGAAACTGGATGTTGACGTCCAAGTACTACCAGTATCTAGCCTGGCTCCAGGCACATAATAGGCATTTAATAAATAATTACTGAATGAGGAAAACTGGAAAGTGTGGTATAGGAAAACTCGGTATTTAGAGACTACATAGAGATGGGGAGAAATAAAAGCCAGGAGTCAGCCAGGCTCGGTGGCTCAGCCTGTAATCCTGCGCCTTTGGGAGGCTGAGGTGAGTGGATTGCCTGAGCCCACGGGTTCGAGACCCGCCTGGGCAACTTGGTGAGACCTTATCTCTACAATAAATAATAAAAAAAAAAAAATCAGCCGGGCGTGGTAGCGCACGCCTGTAGTTCCAGCTACTCGGAAGGCTGAGGCGGAAGGATCGCCGGAGCCCAGCAGGTCAAGGCTGCGGTGGCCGGGAGCGGCCACTGCACTCCAGTCTGGGTGACAGAGTGAGACTCCAACTCAAAAAAAAAAGCCAGGAGTCAGTGCCCCTGAAATCAACTGTTTGCTGGGGGTGGGGTGGGGGGGGATGCTGTGAGTACAGACCGAGAGTACCTCTTATCCCACGGTGGCTCAGGTGATGGTGGGTGGATTCTGGGAGCAGGCCAAGCCTCTAAACCCAGAAACCTACTTGTGCCTATAGTCCAGTTAAGAGAGCTGTAAGCGAATATTAGAAAGCAAGTCTCCCAAAGTCCATTTTCTTTCTTCCTTTTGTTTTTAGTTTAGCTTAGCTTTGTTTTGTTTCTTTTTCAGCTGGAGTCTCACTCTGTCACTCAGGCTGGAGTGTAGTGGCAAGATCAGAGCTCACTGTAGCCTCAACCTCTTGAGACCAGGCGATCCTTTCAACTCAACCTCCTGAGTAGCGAGAGCTACAGGCACACATCACCATGCCTGGTTATTTTTTTTTTTTTTGGGTAGAGATGAGGTCTTGCCATGTTGCCCAAGCTAGTCTTGAACTCTGGGCTCAAGTGATCCTCTTGCCTCAGCCTCCCAAAGTGTTGGGATTACAGGCATGAGCCACCACACCTGGCCTCCAAGGTCTATTTTCTAACATCATTTTTCTCTACCCTTTTTTCTGTCTATTCATATATAGATATCTGGAGTGGTGTTCACCCATATCAGTGATAATTATTTCCAAACGGTGAGATGTTTTCCCTTTCTTTTTTAAACTTTCTTGTTTGTATTTTTTTTTTCCTTTTAATATAATTAGCGGTGGGCTCAGTGGCTCAGCCTGTAATTCCGTGCCTTTGGGAGGCTGAGGTGAGTGGATTGCCTGAGCCCGCGGGTTCGAGAACTCCTGGGCAGGCGAGACCTCATCTCTACAATAAATCAAAAAATTAGCCAGGCGTGGTAGTGCGCGCCTGTAGTTCCAGCTACGTGGAAGGCTGAGGTAGAAGGATCGCCGGAGCCCAGCAGGTCGAGGCTGCGGTGGCTGGGAGCGGCCACTGCACTCCAGTCTGGGCGACAGAGTGAGACTCCAACTAAAAAAAAAAAAAAAAAAAAAAATTTATATATATATATAAATAATTAGCATCAAGAACTATGAAGACGGCCCGGCACAGTGCCTCACGCCTGTAATCCCAGCACTTTAAGAGGTGGGAGGATGGTTTGAGCCTAGGAGTTCAAGACCATCCTGGACAACATAGTGACACCTTGTCTCTACCAAAAAATAATTAGCCGGGTGTGGTGATATGTGCCTGTAATCCCAGCTACGCAGGAGGCTGATATAGGAGGGTTGCTTGAACCCAGAAAGTCAAGGCTGCAGTGAGTCATAATCATGCCATGAATTCCAGCCTGAGCAACAGAGTGAGGCCCTGACTAAAATTTAAAAAGAACTGTGAAGGTATATAATGAAATATTATTCAACCTTAAAAAGGAATGAAATGCTGACACATGCTACAATGTGAATGAAGTTGGAAGACATTATGCTAAGTGAAATAAATCAGACACAAAGAGGCAAATTGTATGATTCCACTTATATGAGAATCTAGAGTAATCAAAAGACAGAAAATAGAACAGGCCGGGCTCGGAGGCTCAGCCTGTAATCCCAGCACTTAGGGAGGCCTGAGCCCGTGGGTTCAAGACCAGCCCAAGCAACTTGGTGAGACCTCATCTCTACAATAAAATAAATAAATAAATAACCATGTGTCACGCACACCTGTAGTTCTGGCTACTGGGAAGGCTGAGGCGGAAGGATCACTAGAACCCAGCAGGTCGATGCTGGGGTGGCCATGAGTGTGACACTGCACTCTAGTCTGGACAATGGAGTGAGATTCCAATTCAAAAAAAAAAAAAATAGAACAGTGGTTACCAGGCACTGGGGAAGAGGGGAATTGAGGGGTTGTTATTTAATGGGTAGAGTTTCAATATGGGATTATGAAGATGGAGATGCATAATGGTGATAGTTGCATGACAATGCGAATGCGTTTATTGTCCCTAAAATGTATGCTTAAAAATTATTTAAAAAGTAAGTTTATGTTATTTTACCACAACTAAGAAAAAGGGATTAAGGGGTCAAAGATTTTACTTCATTTGCAGGATGCCAAGTGAGCCTACTAGTTTCGTGGAAGCTGACAAGACATGAGAAGACAGAGTCAAGGAGGTTTATTATTCACAGCCAGAGCAGTGGCCAGAGTGTGGCATATTCTTCGCTGATTTTCCAACCCTGATTCCCACATTCCAAAAGGACAACATGAAAAGGACCAGGTGGTACCTGCACTCACAGAAGTTGCATGACAGAATAGGAACCTTGACCTTAGGATACCCAAATATTTCATAATGAGCATTAAGCATACCTGCCCTTTACTTATGACACTGGATAGTAAGCATGTCTGCCTTTTGGTCTGACTACAGACGCTTTCTCTATTATCTATGGCTGTTCACTATACAAATAGGTCCAAAAATATAGTCTGGAACAAAAGAGGGCCAGAGTCAGGCTTGCAACATGTGCAGAAACATGAGAGACCCATAGAGAATTGTCTCCCAACAATGAACGTGTCATTTTTACAAAAACAATAAAGTTTTTCTTTTTTTAAAAGTGAGAATCAGACTAAAGATCAGCGGATCTGAGTCTCTAGTTTCAATTTACTTTGAATTTCCTTTTAACAGTTTATAGCAGAATAATTGACATATCATGAAATTAATCTCTTTTTTTTAGACATTAATCTATTTTTAAGAGTAAAGTTCGGCCGGGTGTGGTGGCTCAGCCTAAAATTCCAGCACTTTGGGAGGCCAAGGCAAGAGGATTGTCTAAACCCAGGGATTTGAGACCAGACTGGGCAACTTGGTGAGACCTCATCTCTACAATAAATCAAAAAATTAGCCAGGCATGGTAGCATGTGCCTGTAGTTCCGGCTGCTTGGAAGGCTGAGGCAGAAGCATCGCCGGAGCTCAGCAAGTCGATGCTGGGATGGCTATGAGCGTGCCACTGCACTTCAGCCTGGGTGACAGAGTGAAACTCCAACTCAAAAAAAAAAAAAAGAAGAGTAAAGTTCACTGTATTTTTGTAAATTTATGCTTCCATCAGTTAAAAAAGTTCCCTCATGTTTGTTTGCAGTTGATCCCACCCATGGTCAATAGAGGTGGGAGACTCAACCACCTGGTGGAGGGAGAAGAGAATGAAAGGAAAGCTGTGGCCTTGCCTTGGAGAATCAATGGTGAACAATGCCCTCTCTCCACCCAGGACAGTAACAATGCACCAGGATACATTTGGTTTTCCCAGGGAGGTTCTACTCTGCCCATGGTTGTCTTCTCAATAACAGTTAACGAATGTACTATATCACTCCACTGTGATTTGTTACCTAGTTTCGCAGCATTGTACACGTGAACATTTCCAGTTATTCACCAGGATGAGAAGTTGAAACCAGGCATTGGGAACATCTCCATTTTCAACCCAGCTTTTCTATCACTTCTCTGTGTGTTCTTTTGAGAGGCTTTTTAGCCTCTGTGGCTCTTGTATTTTCATAGTTCCCCCAACAGATTAGAAGAGTGGGTCTCCTTCCTGGCCTTAGGATCACCTGAAGAGTCTTTAAACCATATGCAGACGCAAGCCGTATTCCAGGACAATTAACTCAGAATCTCTGGCATGGGACATGAACAAATTACATGACATGAGTGTTTTTCAAAAGCTCTTAAATGACTCTAACATGCAACCCAAGAGAAAAAATAATCTCTTAGGTCTCTTTCAGCTATAAAATGATGAAAGCCTGAATTATAAAGAAAGTCATCGATATTTTGTACAAACACAAGCATTCCTTTTCAATTACCTCCTTGGGAAGTATTTTCCCCAGCAGGTACTATCAATTGAAGGGTATGCTTTATGAGATTGCTGTTCGGAATAATTAGGCTAAACTATCATGCCATCAACCAAATATAAATGCACTACATCCTCATTGCCCCATCAATATTGGAATGTTTAATTTTAATTTATTTTAGCAAGTTTAACAGATGTGAGATGTATCCCATAACTATTTTTAAATGCATTTTAAAATTTATTTGTGAAGCTGGACATTTTCTTAACTGTTAATCCACTATCCGGCTTTCCTCTTGTGTGAGCTATCTTTTGATCTTTGCCATGGAGATTAATTATTTTTTGTGAGATCATTATTGATCTATTAATATAATGATAAAATAGCTACCATTTGTTAAGACCTACCATATGCTAGATACTTCACCAGTGTTTTACAGATATTATTTTATTTATTTTTAAAAAAACTCTCGGAGGTAGTTATTACACCCAAGTTATAAATGAGAAAACTAAGGCTCAGAGAGATTAGGCAAGTAACCCAAAGTCACACAGCTAGTAAATAACAGAGCTGGGATTTGAACCCAGTTCTAACAGCTCTAAAGCTCCATCCTCTTTGCTATACAGGTCAGCACTCAATGCCTGCCCTTCTCACATCCCTTTCTGAGAAAAGCTGCCTTGCTGATGTTTAGAACCATGTGACTCCTGCTTTCTGACCGCAGGTGTGGGTCATTTCAAACTCAATAGCCTGGTCAGCAACCTACAGTGAATGGCCTGGGCCAAAAAAGCAAGCCAAACCAATTGCACTACTCTGATGAGAATTTGAATCTGGAAACATTGAGTGTCAGTACACTTATTAGAAACACAAAAGTCAAAAAGGCTGATTCTAGGGATTCCGTGGGTATATCTGGAGTCAGATAACCCATGGCAAGCTGAAATTATGAGGGTCCACAAACTAAAGTTAGCAGGGAAAGACAATCAGCAGAGAATAAACAAAACAAATGTACTTAAGGAAGCAGAGGTGCAATTGGAGACAAGTATTTGGCCCACATGAGAAAAACCAAAGAGCCAAACCCTCAAGCTACCAATGTGGTGGGCAACTCCCCAGTTTAGATCCAGTCACGTGTATCCCTAAAATATGTATCTCTTATTTTTCAGCTAACTGGACTGTGTCTCTGTTCCTTGCTATCAAACAAGCCAAAATAAAATATTACTTCCATTAAACTTTAATACTTTAGATAGAAAGTTTTTGCCACATTTATCAAACAAAAAGTTTCTATTTCAATTATTTTCTTAATTTTTTTCCATAACATTCTGATTTTTATAAGAGTAGAACCATTAATTTTATAATCTGTATCAATTTTGCCAATCAAAAACTTATATTTGGCTGGGCATGGTGGCTCACACTTATAATCCCAGCACTTTGGGAGGCCGTGGTGAGAGGATTGTCTGAGCCCATGGGTTCAAGACCAAGCTGGGCAACTTGGTGAGACCTCATCTCTACAGTAAATCAAGAAAAATTAGCCAGGCGTGGTGGCATGTGCCTGTAGTTCCAGTTACTTGGAAGACTGAAGTGGAAGGATCTCCTGAGCCCAGCAGGTCGACATTGGGGTGGCCATGAGTGTGCCACTGCACTCCAGCATGGGCGACAGAGTGAGACTTCAACTCAAAAATAAAAAAAAACTTATATTCATGAAAACCATAGTAACAGAAAGTAGATCACTGTTTGCCTAGGGCTGGGGGAGGGACAAAATGGGAAGAGTTGGATCACAAAAGGATCTAAGGAAACTTTGGAAGTGACCGGTATGTTCTTTATCTTGATTGTGGTGATGGTTTCACAAGAGTACACATATGTCAAAACTTGTCACATTGTTATTACTGAAAAATAACAATAATTACGTGTAGTTTACTGTATGGCAATGATACCTTATTGAAGGCATTTAAAAATATTTATAATCTTCTCTCCAAATAAGATACTTATACAATTCTATTCCATTCAACTTATGATGATTTATGTTTTATGCTGAACTATATAACCCACCTGAAATTAATTGTGGTATATGCTATAAGAGAGTAAGAGTTTATTTTATCAGTTTTAATAGTCTATCTTCCAACTGTAATTCATAAATAATAATTTCTTTCACCACTGGAAAACCACATGTTGAATTCTGTAGTTTTACATCTATTTCTATTAGTATTTTTCATCCAATTTTCCTGTTTTTAAGTTTAGTACTATGTGGTTTGGAGTTTTGAAATTCTGTTCCTTTGTAATGTTCTCAAATCATGCTAACAGCCAGATGTGGTGGCTCATGCCTGTAATTCTAGCACTTTGGGGGGCCGGGGGGGAGGATTGCTTGAGCCCAGGAGCTCGAGACAAGCGTAGGTAACATAGCAAGACCTCATCTCCACATTAAAAAAAGACATACTAAGACATGGACCTCAATAAGCATTTTATATGAAAAGAGTATAAAATAGAAATAATTACTGTAAGAACTAACATCGTAAATATTGAAATATTTTATTCATTGTTCTTCCCTGCCTTGGACAATAATTTTTATTGGGACTACATAGCCAAACAAGATGTAACCTGTCTATGGTTAATCTGGCCACTTCAACTACCTGTGTATCAAGGAAATTTTATTCTGAACCTAGCAGCCCACACAAGTTGGTAACAACGTTCATCTGGTTGAGTTTCAACATAGGACTATATTCATCATTTAACCACTTCCTAAAACTTCCTTAATTTTTCTAATCCCTTTGCCCCAAAGTAATAACTAAGGTGTCATCGACATGCTCTATAAGGTACTGGAAACACAAACAGAAGAGGGCACTCTTGGGTAGCATGTCTACCTTATTATCATGGTTCTTTCTTCTTCCTGAAGTAAGTAACAAATCGTGTAGCACACAGTAGGACAGTGAAGAATAATGACCTTGGTAAAGCCCCTCCAAGCTTAGCTCTGGCTCTTTGAACCTTCAGGGATTACTGGATGGCACTGTCAGAGTGCTTTAAGGCTTTATCGAATCAGTACTCTGCAGGACAATACAAAAGAGGTGTTCTGTGTTAAATGCTGACAAGTCATATGACATTATTTCTCCAGGGGAAAGAAGAACTCAGAATCAAAAGTCATAATACACTTACAGGTGGTTGGCAAAGTAGATATTTCCCAACATACTGATTGCAGTGGAATTAAGCATTGCTGGAAAGTCTGCAAAAGACCGTAGTGTCTGTTCTCCTGGGAAAAATATGTCAGTGTTTCAAGCAAATGTTCCCAGACCAAATTACTAACACTGTCATTCTTATCAACAGTTCATATGCTTCCCCAATCAATATAACATAGAGGCTGAAAGGTCAGGCTTTGAAGTCACTCAGACCTGCGTCAATTTCCTGCTTTTTCCTCTTATGCATGATATGACCTTGGACAGGTCACTGGCCTCTCTCAGCTTCAAGTCCCTCATCTGTAAAATGGAGGTGACAGTAATTACCTTGCATGATAATGTTAATGAAAGGTAATGTGAATAAAACACTTCACAAAAAGCCCACCTCATAGGAAGTGCTCAAAAAAAGAATAATAATAATTTATTGTTTTGCTATTATTAAGTGTATATCGAAAAATCCCTACTTAGCTATTGTAAAAAATAATGTAGGATATGTTTACAAGCTAGTTGGAAAGCAAGTCAAACACACACGGAAAAGCAGAGGACAATCCAAAATTATTTAATATTTTCCAGTGTAATAGGATGCTAAACATGACATCCCTGTCGCCTTAGAGTTGTGTCAGGTGCCCCAAAGGCTGACAGCATTAGTTGTCAGAACATGTATTCAGGAAACACCACAAGATTATGAAATCAATTTTATGATCCCTCGTTAATTATCTACCTCAGAGATTATAAGAGGCAAGAAGATCAATCTCTAGATCCAAGAGACTCCAGAGAGATCAGCTTCCAGGGTTCCGTGGTTGTCAGGTGCTATGCACAAAGACCACACACACATTGTGTGAGGAGTAGCTGGTGCTCCTCACAGCACTTTGAAGATCTCACCACCCTACCTTCAGTGCATAGTTGCTGGCTAAAAGCAGGGCCAGTCTAATTATTGTTCCACTGTTGATGCTCTGTCTTTCTCCTCTGGCAGCTTTTACCATCTTTCTTTCGCCCTTGATGTTCTGAAGTGTCACTGTGATATGACTTAGCCTAGACTTTAATGTATTTTTTCTGTTTGATAGTGAAAGGGCATTTTCTACCTAAATGAAAATTTTTGATTCTCAATTCCAGAAAACTGCCAGTACAATGGAAAAATAAATAAAACAAAGGAGGGGAATGCTGAGGATGGAGGGTGTGTGATGGGAATTTAGATGGCGACCAGAGAAGGCTTTACAGAGAGTTGACATCTGCACAAAGACTTGAAAGAGTTGAGGGTGCACATAGTGAAAATACTAGAAGAAAGAGCGTTGAAATCAGAAGGAACGTCAAATGTAAAGGTCTTGAGGTAGACAATTGCCTGACCTCTTCAAGAAACATTAAGGATATCAATATGTCAGAGCAGATTGGAGAGGGCAAAAAGCAGGCGAGGTCAGAGAAGTTCTCAGAACTCTGTATCTTTGGGCTTCACAGGCCGTGGTAAGGCAGTTGGCATTTACTCCGAGTGAGGTAAGACACCATGGAGAGTGTCAGGCAGAGCAATGACATGATCAAATTTGTTTTTAAAGGATCACTCTGTCTGTTGTGTAGAGAGTAGACTGCAGGGGACAAGGGAGGCGCGCAAGTGAGAGGCTACTACAACAATCTAGGCTTGACAATAACTTGGAGGCAGTAGAGGCAGTGAGACACAGTCAAACTCTGAATGTAATTTTGAAGAACTTCACCAATAGGCAGTGAGACACAGTCAAACTCTGAATGTAATTTTGAAGAACTTCACCAATAGCCTTGTGCTAATTGCTATTTCAGGCCCCAGAGATACTTCTATGAACAAAGTAGACAGAAAACCCTGCCAGGATTGACTTGAAAGGTTGGATGAGAGGCATGAAAGAAAAAGAGGCAGCAAAGATTAATCAAAGGTTTTTGACCTCAGTGACTTAAAGGATGGAATTGCTGATAACATGGATGAAGAAGAAGAATGGGTTTAGGAGATCAGTTTTGGAGTATGAAGGGTCAGATTCCCATTAGACCTCATGGAAATGTCAAGTGAGTATTTAGATACGTGAGTCTGGAGTAGAGGGCAAAGGTCTTCGCTAGAGGTACAGACTTGGGAGTGATCTGTAAGTGGCATTTAAAGCCATGAGAGTAGATGATGTCAGCTCAAAAGGAGTGTCGATCACATGCTAAATTCTGGGCTACCCCAATTGATCAGCTGTAGTGAATAGTGCTGCTATGAACATGGAGGTACAAATCAAGGTGTCGGTAAGGTTGTGTGCCCTTCTGGAGGCTCTAGGGGAGAATATGTTTCCTTGCCTTTTCCAGTTTCTAGAGGCCTCCTACATTCCTTGGCTCCTGACAACCCACCCCACTCCCACCTTCCATCTTCAAGACCAGCAACGTTGTTATCTCTCTGACCATTCTTCCAGTCTCATATTATGCTAACAATCTTCTTCTGCCACCTTCTACTTTCAGGAGAACTGTGATTACACTGGGTTCACTCGGACAATACAGGATAATTTCCCTATTTTAAGGTCAGTTCATGAGCACCTTTAATTCTCCTTTACCATGTGACCTAACATATCCACAGATCCTGGGAGTTAGGATGTGGATATCTCTGGGGGAAGCCATTATTCTGCCTACCACATACATTACAGCATCCTTGTGGATAGGAATAATCCAACAGAGAGAGAAAACTTGATGATGCCAGAGAGGGCAGAGTTGTTGGTGTGATATGAGCACGAAAAGAGAAGAGATGGCTTTCTGTAGAAGAAAGGAGAGCACCTCTCTAGTTACCAGGGGAGGAGAGGAAGTCAGGGACACCCAGTGGCAGGTGGGTAAGTGTGGTGGTGGGAGTTTGTGGGAGCCATTCTTTTCTCAATGACTTAGAAGCAGGTCATTGAGTGAGAGAGAGGGTGAGGTGGAAGGTATTAGAGAGGTGTGGAGGTGTAGAGAGAAGCCATAAAACTGACATCTCAGGGAGCAGAAGCATGAAAGGACCTGAACAAATGTGAGCCGGGAGGGACTGCTTTAAGTCTGTGGTAGTCAACTGCTCTACAAAGCTCAGATTTCAGCACCTCCATACAACCAAAGTTGATTTCTCCCTTAAAAATTTACATGGAGGCTGGGCTCGGTGGCTCAGCCTGTAATGCACTTTGGGAGGCCGAGGAGAGTGGATTACCTGAGCCCACGGGTTCAAGACCAGCCCGGGCAACTTGGCGGGACCTCGTCTCTACAATAAGTCAAAAATTAGCCGGGCATGGTAGTGTGTACCTGTAGTTCTGGCTACTTGGAAGGCTGAGGCAGAAGGATCGCTAGAGCCCAGCAGGTCAACGCTGGGTGCCCGTGAGTGTGCCACTGCACTCCAGCCTGGGCAACAGAGTAAGACTCCAACTCAAAAAAAAAAAATTTACATGGATTATCTCACTTGATCCTCATAAGCACTGAATAAAGTGGGTACAATTATCATGCCCTTTTTCAGATAAGAAAACTAAAGGATTGGCTAAAGTTAACCTAAACTATAATTTTTGTTTTAGATATTAGTTTTATTTGGGAGGAATTCAAAATTATTTGTGTCATAAAATTAACATCAGAAATGTAATTTGATCACTACTTTCTATTAATTAACAAACTATTATTAGTATCAACTATGTTAGGGTATATTTCAAAATGGCTTATGATATTAAAAAATTTGTCTTTTAAGAGTTGGAGCAGCATTTTTTTCAATTAATTATCAGGGCCAGATAACTTATTATCTAGGTAACTCTTATTTCCTCTTTTGGTTTGCTTTACCCATATTCTCTTCTCTTCTTTCTCATTTAGTATTTTAATTTTTCTAAGCATCTATCTACTTATTTTTTCAAATTCACTAGTATGAAAGTAATACGTTTCTCCAAATATCTTTAATTTAATTTCACATAATTTCTTTTATCTTATCTATCATTGCTCAATTTTAAAATAATTTTGTTTAATTTTTCTTAAAACCAATTATTTTTATATGAAGAGTTTTCTTAAGTACACTATTTGTAGTCTTGGTGCTCTAGAATTAATTTTCATACAGATTTACTTACATGCCCTTATTCATTTAAAAGAAAGGAACTCCTACTGTTTTCCTGGATTAATGAATTATTGCTAATTATTATATCATACATATTTCATGTATGAAGAATCAGAATTCCATTTCTGCAGGCAAAGTCAGAATGTAAGTCATGTCTCTCAACAGTCAATAGTCTTTACATGCAATAAAAAGTTCAAGGGACAAATATAAAATCATTGATTCAGGTTGTAAATACCAAGGATCAATTCTGCTATGCTTTCTTACCATTGTCTGGGTAACAACTTTCCCTACTTTGGACCAAAGGAGAAAGCACAGTATAATAATAAAATTATAGGCTTTGGTTGGATCACTTGCTAGCTATGGTCTGCACTTGAACAAGTAGCCAGTTACTGAATATTTGCCAGCACCCATGGATAACCAGGCATCATATTAGGAGTCAGGAATAAATGGATAAGAAACACTGACCGTTGTTCTCCCTCCCACTCTACCCCAGGACAGAGGCATGATTTATAATCCTGGTTCTTCCACTGCCTATGCATATCACTAAAGTATTTGAGCCCCCGTTTCCTAATCTCTGGAATGCAGGTAGTAATACCTACCTCATAGGGTTGTTGTAAGAATTAAATATTAGAGCCAGGCTCGGTGGCTCAGCCTGTAATCCCACGCCTTTGGGAGGCTGAGGTGAGTGGATTGCCTGAGCCCGCGGGTTTGAGACCTGCCTGGGCAACTTGGCAAGATCTTATCTCTACAAAAAATTAGCTGAGCATGGTAGTGTGCGCCTGTAGTTCCAGCTACTTGGAAGGCTGAGGCGGAAGAATCGCCGGAGCCCAGCAGGTCGAGGCTGCAGTGGCTGGGAGCAGCCACTGCACTCCAGTCTGGGTGACTGAGTGAGACTCCAACTCAAAAAAAAAAAAAAAAAGAACTAAATATTAGAAATGCTAAAATACCTAACGCATAATAGACACATAGTAACTGGCAGTTCCTTTTCTTTCTCTCTTTACATTCTTATCTCAGAAAGTAAAAAAAGGCAGGTTAGGCAATAAATAGTGTCCTTTTAGTAATTATAGTACCCCCAAATAATCAATTACTATAAATACTAAGTCCCCAGATTATTAGTGCAGTATTTTCTCAGCCTTAGCACTACAAACATTTTGAGCTGAATAGAGCTCTGTTGTCAGGGACTGTCCTGTGCACAGCAGTATGTTTCTAACAGCATTCCTGGCTTCTGCCCTTTAGATGCCAGTAGCAGCACCCAGATATGAAAATCAAAAATGTTTCCAGACATTGCCAAATATTCCTTTAGGGCAAAACCCACACCCCCAACATTGAGAACTACTACTTTAGTGGATCGTAAACTCACATTTAGCGGATCTTGAAGAATATGTTATGAAATGAAATGAAAGAATTTGCTATGGACTGAATTATGTCTCCACCCCTCACCCAAATTCATATGTTGAGAAACTAACCCCCAGTATGACTCTATCTGAAGATAGGATTGCCAGGAGATAGTTAAGGTTAAATGAGGTTATAAGGGTGGGGTCCTAATCCATAGAAAGGTGGCCCCATAAGAAGAAAAAAGATCTCTCTCTCCCTCCTGCAAGTTAGAAAGAGGGCCCTCACCAGGAACTGAATCACCCAGCACCTTGGACTACCCAGCTTCCAGGAATGTAAGAAATAAATTTCTATTGTTTATGCCACCCCGTCTATGATATTTCATATGACTAATACAGAACTGAAAAGAACAGAAAGAAAACCGTGGAAACCATCATAGATAATCAAGTATTGGTTAGCGATATATGTAAGTTTCTTTCTGTGCATATAGGCCAAATGTTTGAAACCCACTGTTAGCAAAAACTTTCATAGAAACTATCTCATTTAATCAGGAAACCCTGTAAGGCAGACAGATGTTATTCCCATTTTCCAAATCCGAAAACTAAGCCTCAGACCAGCTGATTGACCTGCCCTCAGAATTCCCCACAGGCCAAAGGAAAGATCTGAAGCAGAATTCAAGTCTCCAAACTTTTAGTTAAAATGTGGAAAGGCGTTTCCCCAGCACCATTTGCTAAATAAGTTCTCCTCTCCCCATTAGTTTTTACTGATGGCTTTGTCCAAGATAAGTTGGTTGGGAGACTGAGTTTTTGCTTCTGGAATCTCTGTCCTATTCCATTGGTCTACATGCCTGTTCTTGTACCAGTAACAAACTGATTGGATTACTATGGCCTTAAAGTAGAGTTTAAAGTCCAGAAGTATGATATCTTCCACTGTGTTCCTTTTGCTGAGGATTGTTTTGGCTACTTGTGCTCTTTTTTGTTTCCATATAAATTTCTGTACCATCATTTCCAGGACTGAGAAGAATGATGTTGGTAATTTGATGGGTATTGCATTGACTCTGTACATTGCCTTTAGTAGGATGGACATCTCGACAATGTTCATTCTTCCAATCCATGAGCAAGGGATGTTTTTTCACTTGTTTGTGTCATTTTTTATTTCTTTGAGCAATGTTTTGTAGTTCTCATTGTAAAGATCTTTTACTTCTCTGGTTAGATAGATAACAAGATATTTCATTTTTTGTGGTTATTGTGAGTGGGATTGTGCTTTTTTTCTTATTTAAAAAAATATTGTTTATTGTTTACCTTTTATAATTAGATATATAATCCACTGGGAATTTATTTTTGTTTATTGTGTGAGGTAGGAGACACAAATACATTCTGTAAAAATAATGAGAGTTTTATATTTATCTTAAAAATTTTATGTATTTTATTTATTTTTCTTTTCTAGTTGTACTGTCAAACATTTCTAATAAAAATAAACAATCTGCAAAAAGTTGTTAAAGATACTTTGGTTTTGTTCTCAATTTTACGAATAAATTTTCAAGACAGTCATTAGTATTCAAGTTGCTATAGATTTATTTTTTGTGATACTTAAATTAGTTATCTGTCACTGCTTTAAAAATTATCCCATAACTGAATGCCCAAAAATCTCCATGAATCTTTAGTAATTACAGTTTCAGGGTGTCCAGGCTCTAGGTGGGATTGTGCTTTTTATTTGGTTCTCTGCCTGTTTGCTGCTGGTGTATCAAAATGACCACATGCAGAAGAATGAAACAGGACCCCTACCTATCACCATCTATAAAAATCAGCTCTAAATGGATCAATGAGCTAAATGTAAAACCTCAAACTATAAGAATCCTAGGAGAAAACATAGGAAACACTCTTATGCACACTGAAGTAGGCAACCGACTCTTGATCAAGTCCCCAAAAGTGTATGCCATAAAAGATAAGATAGACAAGTGGGACCTCATCAAACTGAAAAGGTTTTGCAGAGAAAAAAAAAAAACAAACACCAACAAAAGAGTGGGAGACAATACACAGAATGGGAAAATATATTTGCCAACTGTATATCTTACAAAGGCCTAACATCCAGGATCTACAAGGAACTCAAATGAGCGGAAAGGAAAAATAGCCCTATTAAACAACAGGTATAGGACACAAATAGACACTTCTCAAAAGAAGACATATGAGTAGCCAAGAGATATATGAAAAAATACTGAACCTCACCAAAGAAATACAAATCAAAGCCACATTGAGATACCACCTAATGCCAGTAAGGATAGCCATCATTAACAAATCAAAAAACAACAGATGCTGGCATGGGTGTGGAGAAAAGTGGACACTTCTACACTGTTGGTGGGAATGCAAACTAGTTCAACCTCATGGAAAACAGTGTGGTGATTTTGAAGGCACTAGAAAGCGATCTTCCATATGATCCAGCAATTCCCCTTCTGGGAATACACCCAGAGCGACACAAATTGTTCTCCAAAAAAGACACCTGCACACGCATGTTTATTACCACACTATTCGCAATAGCTAAAACATGGAACCAAACCTACTGTCCATCAAAAGTGGACTGGATAAGGAAAATGTGGTACATACAGACGATGGAGTATTATGTAGCCATAAAGAAGGACAAAATCATGGACTTTGCAGCAAATTGAATGCAGTTGGAGACAATCATGCTTACTAATTTATCATAGAAACAAAGAACCAAATACCACATGTTCTTACTCATAAGTGGGACCTGAACATTAACCACAATAGCACACGGGAGGTATTGGCAGTCGTGGGACACTACCTGGGGGTGGGGGGGTGGGAGCATAACAACACAAAGTGTACCTGTAACTAAACCAGGGGAAAGTAAGGACCAGTTGGAGGTCCAAACTTCACCTGCACATAGGTTACTTGTATACTTAATCCTGACTTGTACTTCACATCTTTATAATAAAATAAAGTTAAAAATAAATAAATTTTTTTTTTTGAGTTTGAGTCTCACTCTGTCGCCCAGACTGGAGTGCAGTGGCCGCTCCTGGCCACCGCAGCCTCGACCTGCTGGGCTCTGGCGATCCTTCCGCCTCAGTCTTCCGAGTAGCCAGAATTACAGGCATGCGCTACCACGCCCGGCTGATTTTTTTTTATTGTAGAGATGCGGTCTCGCTGCCCAGGCGGGTCTCGAACCTGCGGGCTCAGGCAATCCACTCACCTTAGCCTTCCAAAGGCAAGGGATTACAGGCTGAGCCACCGAGCCCGGCGTAAATATTTTTTAAAAAAAGTGGAAAGCAGATTATCACCTGAGGGCAAAGATCTCCTGTAGGGTCCAAAAGCACAGAGATAGCAGAAAAAGCCAGAAGCCTCTGGTGGTACTTCCATTCATCAAAATTAAACATCTAAACATTAGTTGGAAATTTGAAGAACACTTTTTTTTTTTTTTTTTTTGGAGTTGGCGTCTCACTCTGTGTCACACAGGCAGGAGTGCAGTGGCACAATCACAGCTCACTGGCAGCCTCGAACTCCTGGGCTCAAGCAATTCTCCCCCCCGAGTCTCCCGAGCAGCTGGTGTGTGACACCATATCTGGCTAACTTTTTTTTTTTGGTAAAGATGAGGTGTTGCTATATTGGCCCCGGGCTGGTCTTGAAATCCTGGGCCCAAGCAATCACCCTGCCCCAGCCTCCCAAAGTGCTGGGATTACAGGCCTGTGCCACCGTGCCAGGCCATGAAGACCATTTTACTAAGAAGATTTCATTTTTCCACACTGGCTTGCTAACCTTTGTATATTCATAGCTAGTTGTGGGATGAATAAATGAATGAAGAACACAGACTACACAACGTCTGTTAATCTCCAATCAACCCGGCCCTCTGGTCCCCTCCAGACATCCTTTTGCCTGGAATCTCTCTCCTCGCCTGGCTTCTAGAGTCAGCTGTTTAATAGTTCTCTGGGGGACACCTTCCCACCTTCCACGGGTCCCCAGACAGGTCTGTTTCCTCCTCTGTGCTCTGCAACAAGCCATTCCTAACCGTGCAGCATCTGTTCCACATTTGTTCCCTACACCCTTACACTCCCGGAGGCAGCAACCGGGTCCTATTCCAAAAGGCATAAACCACAGCCCCGCCACTGTGATTGGCAGTGCAGCAGCCAGCTGTTTCACATCTGCTGAGTGACGGAGAGGAAGGAAGCCTAACAAGGCAACCATCTGACACCCAAGAAGCAAAAGAATGCCGCCTTCGAGACGAGGGGAGAACTCAACTATCCATCTCATTGTGACGTCGTTTCCCTTCTGCAACACGTCCGGAAGGCGGGGCTCTCCGTGGTGTAGGCCGCCACCCTGTGGAGGTGTTGGTGCACTGCAGGAGCTGGCACGGGCCGTCCCAGCCAAACTCCAAGTACAACGCCAACTGCAGCCTCCGCCAGGCAGCCGTCTGGAGCGGGCGCTGGCCCTGCCTGCGTCCAGCTCTGCGTCCCCAGCTTCGCTGATAAGCGTCACTTAAGACCCCTGTTACATCGACGGCTTCCCAGGACCTGCCCTCGCAGATTCTGATGCAGTGGGTTGGAAAATGAAAATTCCTTGTATTTTGAACTGGCACCCCCACTGATTCCATCAAGGAAGTTTGGAGGAAAAAACTCACCCTCGTTTCAGTCACCTATACGGCAGTTATACCCCCCACCCCGCCCCCAATGGCTTTACCTCTAAGTCAACGTTGGAATGTGCCTGGATAATGGACGGAAGACTCCCGAGTTCCATAAAGAAGGAACACGGGAAAAGTTAAAATGTAGTATTCCGCATTGTTTAGAGTAACGACTTCCTTTTCAGAAGAATCCAAGCGAGAGCGGCTTTGAGGGCGCGGACCCTAGGGCCACCCCGAACTTCAGCACTGCCCTGACCACGGGAGCCAAACTAGTGTCCGGACCCTGGTGGCGGGATGATGCTCTGAGGGTTACTGGACCCAACCCCCTCCGTACACGGGGTCCGAGAGCTGGGGGCCCCAGGACAAGTCTCCCTCTCGGGCTCTGGATGGAAAAGAGATGGAATTGGGCGGTCTTCTCTTTTCCTGTCACCAGACGCCTTGTTACAAACTGTCCTCGTCAAGGAAGAGCTGACAACAGACCCACTTTTTCATCCCTCTTTTCACCAGGGCGCGAGTCCTCATCCTAGTGAGAGGCAGGGGCCAGGGTGGCCTGTCTTCCTTCCCAGTCGGATCCCATCGGGATCTCTTGTTAATCAGGGTTCAAGGGGCTCTGGTAGGGAAAAATAACAGGACATTTTTCTGAAGAGGGGGGAAGCCTTCAGCCACTCGTGGCTTTAGGAAATCTGTCTGGGTCAAAAGGAGAGTGGGCGCTTGGCTCAGGAACCCCGGGACTTCAGGACGTTTCCTCCTGTGTGAAACGAGTGGGATTCTTCATAAAATAATATTGCACTCAGAGATCAAGTCGCTTACATAAAGGGTTCCCTGTGCGGGTCCCCGTGAGGCCCCGGGCTCTGCGGACCGCAGTGGGACCCTCAGCCGGAGACGCCAAGCCGGCGTGGGGCGGCAGGCGCGCGCGCAGGCGCACTACTGCCCGACGGCTGTCGCCCAGCGCTCGGGGGCGGGGCCGGGAGCGGTCACGTGGGTCCCGCAGCCCTCTCGGTGATTTCCCTACAAGGACTTGGACTAACGGACCCCGCCCCTCGCCGTGCTCTGGAATGTGCCGAGAGGCAAAGCCACAGGACAGACGCAACCATCTGCGGAAAGGAAAGGGGGGAGAGAGACTTACACCGCAAGAAGAGAGACCAAAAAGATGGAAACTCAGTAAACGGACCCCACGAACCATTACATATGACAGTATGTCCTAAGTTGCCCGCTTTATATTTCCTTCCCATGCACTTGGTCAGTACTGGCCCGCTGACCACATTGGCCACCTCCCTCCCCTTCGCCCTGGCATTGTCAGGGGCCCACGCTCCTGGCCGAGAATGGTGACCCGGCTTCCTTCCGGTTTGCTAAGCGGGGCCGGAAGTGCTGGTTTTTAGCGGCTCTTGGTGTAGAAGGGTGGTGGTGGCGGCGGCAAAGTTGTGACTGAGGCGCTCGGATTCTCGTGGCTGTGTCGGGTGAGTGGTGCTCGCGGTCGGGCGCGTGAGACCCACCCCGGGGCCCGTCTCCGCAGGGCGGCTGGGTGGGCAGGGGAGCTCCGTGGCGGGCTCCCGGCGCAGGAGCGCACCTGGGCAGGTGTACCAGGCAGGTCCTCGGGCTGGAGCCGTGGCCACGGCCGGAAGTGGCCCGGAGGCAAACTTCGCTCCGGTGCCCAAACTTGGCGCTCGGGAAGTGTGGCTTAGTTCGCTGGCGCCTTGAGCTTGGGCGACTGCGGGGCCCGCGAAACCCGAGCCCTGCAGAGCTGACTCCCGGACTATGTTTAGTTTCCAGCGCACACTTGCCCGATTCAGGAGAGTTTGCGCAAAAACCGTCGCCCGGTGTTCCCCTCTGGTGCAGCTGTTGTTGCTGCTGTGTGAATGCGTTTAGTGGGAATAACCGACTCAAATTTGGAACTTCCTCAGCTCAGGCTCCGCTCCTGTAATTAGAACTTTTTTTCTTTAAGGGCTATTTGGACAAAGAGGAGTTTGGGGTTTAGTGTGCGCCTCGAGGAAAAATTCCAAGATGCAATACCTTGTCACTTGTGGGTGGAGAATTTGGGACGAGTCAGTTCGCCAAAAGAAGCGTGGTCTTGTAACGTAGTGTAGAGGCCAGCCTGGGCAACATAGCGAAACCTCATCTCTACAAAAACAAGCAAAAAACTAGCCGGGCGCGGTAGCGCGCGCCTGTAGTCCCAGCTACTCGGGATGCTGAAGTGGAAGGGTCGCCTGAGCCCTGGAGGTCAAGGCAGATGTGGACTGTGATCGTGCCACTGCACTCCAGCCCGGGCGACAGAGTGAGACTTCGATTCAGAAAAATAGTTTCGTGGGTATACGAAAGAATGTATCCGTTCTTTAGAGACCTGTGGATTCGCTAGAGATTTTTAACTTTTTAAGTGTGAACAGTTTTATATCTGAAAGAGAAGAGCGCACATATTTCTTAAAGTTACTGGTATTTGTTTCATGTTCTGGAAAGCGTTGATAAACGTGGGCCAGCAGAGCGTTTTATTGTCAAATTCGAGGCTTTACTGGCAAGTAGTAGGTCTTGGTCAAGTGGTAAGAACTTTTGGGTGTGGCCGTCTAAGAACTAATCCTACCGTATTCAACCGGAAGTTTGCGTAAGAAACGAAAACTTGGTTTAGTTGGAACGGAAGCACCAACTTGAAAATGCATTCAAGAAATTGTGGTTAGCACCAAATAACTCCCTATACTTAGGTTTAAAAAATTGCATTGATTAAATGAGACGGTAGATTTGGTCAAGGTTTGGAAAGCAGACCAAATACTTGATGATGTCACACTAAGAAATGTTTTCTAAGATGGGAGTTTTTAATTAAAGAATATATCCTAGCCGGGCTCGGTGGCCCAGCCTGTAATCCCGCGCCTTTGGGAGGCTGAGGTGAGTGGATTGCCTGAGCCCGCGGGTTCGAGACCCGCCTGGGCAACTTGGCGAGACCTCATCTCTACAATAAAAACAAAAAATTAGCTGGGCGTGGTAGCGCGCGCCTGTAGTTCCGGCTACTGGGAAGGCTGAGGCGGAAGGATTGCCGGAGCCCAGTGGGTCGAGGCTGCGGTGGCCGGGAGCGGCCACTGCACTCCAGTCTGGGACACAGAGTGAGACTCCAACTCAAAAAGAAAAAGAATATATCCTATGTCTCAGAATATTTCCAATTTGAGTGTTAGTTCTGTAGAAGAAGTTTCTAGATTATTTTACGTGTATTACCACTTTATAACTGCTAAGCTGTAAGATTCCAACTAGAGCAATCTATGTATTAGTGTGGACTAGTCCCATTTTATAAATAAAATTATAGTTTCTAAAGATTCTGGAAAGTCTGTTTGCCCAAAGTATGTGGAGAAAGCCTCTTTGACGATCATTCCATTTCTTAAGAAAGATTAAGATCTAGATCTTTCTTAATCTATTCTAACATCTTTCTTAAGCATAGTTTGTTTTCCTCCTTTTGTCATAGCCCTTAGTGATACTCTTGCCATCTCATCGAGCTTAAAAAAAAAGCAAAAACCACAATTTCATTACCACCAGTACTCCCTTCCCCTGACTTAAAACAAGGTTATGTTCCTTTAATTTTTTTTTTCCAGTACTATATTGAATTGGAATGACTACGCTCATTTAGATCTGTAAACAACCTCCTTGACTGGCCTTTATTCACTTCCTCATGCATCTGAAGCCCTCATATATTTTGTAGAACCCTGTTCTGTAAATCTCCCTGCTTTCAAGTTTCATACAACAAATGTCCCTTTCACACCAAAGACCTTTCACTTCAGAAATAAAGACTCAGCTTTATGATTGAAAATCTTCATAATTTGGGAACCTCATAATTTGCTTACCTGACAATCTTGCCATCCTCCATAAAGAATCTTTATACTGATGTATGAAATGGTTTCAATTTTACTGTACCCTGACTTTCTAAACGTTTGTGAGAGTTGTGCATTTGCTGAAGGCTTGTTACCTGAAGTTACAGTCTCACTTGTTTGAGGGAAAGTAAAATGGACAGCAAATTAGAATCATAGCATAGAGGACACTGCAGATATCAAAAGCAATCTGCTCCTTGAGGTCTTGAGGTCTTAGCACTGTTCCTGATGTGATTCCCTCCATCAGTGTTTGTTTCACCCATACTTTTCGTTCAGAACTATGACTGTGAAGCTGAACTCCCTATCACTGAAAGACTCCAGGTTCTGGTGGGGGATAAACTTGTAGCTCAGACTCCAGCCTCCCTGAAAAAGTAAAGGCCCAGGTAGTGATTTGCTCAAGAGTACACTGAGTTTCTTCTGGTAGAATTAACTACCTTAATTTGTTAGGATTGAGACTAACATCCAAATTGCTTAATTGTAATTCTGTCTTGTAGCTTGTAAATGATACCATTTAGGGTTTTTAAGGTCTTCTCCCTCCCCAGTCTTTTAACTACTCATAAAGATCTTTTCTGAACTCACAGTATTTGTTAATTATGTACCATCTTATAAGTTATTTTTCATTATTGTTATGAATTGTTTTGACTTTAGAGTCATGCTTCTGGAATGAAAACTATGTGGCTCATTTCATAAGTTGAACCAGTCATCTCATGTCTTTATAGTTGCCTCCCCAACATATTTTAAGCTCCTTGAAGATAGGACACATGCCTTATGTTTCTTAACTCTTTTTTTTTTTTTTTGAGTTGGAGTCTCACTCGATCGCCCGGACTGGAGTGCAGTGGCCACTCCCGGCCACCGCAGCCTCGACTTGCTGGGCTCCGGCGATCCTTCCACCTCAACCTTCTGAGTAGCCAGAATTACAGGCATGCGCTACCACACCCGGCTGGTTTTTTGTGTGTGTGTGATTTATTGTAGAGATGAGGTATCGCCTGCCCAGGTGGGTCTCGAACCCACGGCTAAGGCAATCCACTCACTTCAGCCTCCCAAAGGCGCGGGATTACCGGCTGAGCCACCGAGCCCGGCTTTAACTCTTAACTAGTATTCAACACTAATGACATTTGATGCATATTAGTGTAATTAACTGATTGTTCTAAGATTGATAAGATTAAGTATTGCGTGAGCTAAAGAATTCTATGTGAGACCCCTGTCAGTGCTGACCAAAACAAAACTTAACTTTTAAAAACTTTTATGATAGGCATGGCTCGGTGGCTCAGCCTGTAATCCCAGCACTTTGGGAGGCTGAGGTGAGTGGATTGCCTGAGCCCCTGCGGGTTCAAGACCCACCCGGGCAACTTGGCGAGACCTTGTCTCTACAATAAATAAAAAACTAGCTAGGCATCATAGCGAGGCTATAGTTCCAGCTACTTAGAAGGCTGAGACGGAAGGATCGCCGGAGTCCAGCAGGTCGAGGCTGCGCTGGCTGGGAGCATGCCACTGACTCCAGTCTGGGCGACGGAGTGAGACTCTAACTCAAAATAAAATAAAATAAAATAAATAAAACTTTTATGATGTATTTGTTCATTCAAAAAATGCATGATTAAAAGAATAGGACATAAATCAGAATTTAAAAAACGTATGTATAGCTTAACAACCAAAACTAAGCATTTTGAAAAGTATCTAGCGGGCCCCCATCAAAATTTACTAATGTGAGACTTTATAGATTAAAAAATCATTTGTGTCAGCCCTTTGACCTTTAAATTCTCATCAGTGTCTTTGTTCTTAAAATAGCTGACATTTCTGCATCATAGGGGAAGACAATGTTGTTACACCAGTCTATTTTTAAAGATGGGCTTTGACTTGCAGAGGCACGACATTCCTGAAGTATTGAAGAGAGAATGAACTGGTAAATAGGTGCCATTCACTGGGTCTCAACCACTTGCCCCAAGTCTCTGAGTATATTTTAGAGACAGAGGAATAATATACTCTATAACTCCTTGTAATTTTTAAGATAACATTTAGAATAGAGGGGAAAAGTACAAGTCTGTGTGGTTTAGATAATAGTGAGATTTACTAACCCCAAATGGTGTTATAGAATGAAAATATGCATTCATAAATAAGACACGGAAGGCAGCCTTCTAAAGGTTGATTAGAGGATTCTAGGAAATTTGGGGGCGTATATATCATGACTTCTGTGCTATGTAGGCTCTGTCTTCCAGCACTACATTCCAATGTAGCACCATAGAGTGCTATATTAGATGGGATGGAATTTGTGACTACCCTTTGTGGAATTTCCTACTAAAATCTGAAAACACATTTAGCTTTAAAAAATTTGAGGCAGAGCTTTTCTAGTTATTTCCATGATCGAATTTAGTCTGGGTGATGTGGTTATAATCAAGGAAAGAATGTAAGGAATAACTTTTTAAACAACATAGGAAACATTGTATTCTTAGGGTCACTGTGGAGAGCTGACATCTAGGTAGTAGAGTTCATTCTTTGCAGTCCAGAGACTTATTTTTAGAGCAATGGCATAGTGTTTTGCCACATCATAGCTAAATGTTGTTTTCAGAACGTAAGCTTTAAAATTGTTATCCTGGTCAGAGTGAAATCAGTGGTGCCTGTTTTAGACCTGGTTGGAAGAATATAACTCAATATAGTGTCTTTTGCTGTTTCGTGGTTTTGCAGACTACCATCTCCACCTCAACTCTGAAGGATGGTACAGTAGAATTTTATTATCTGTTGACTATGGGATTTTTTCCGCTTCAAACAAATTTCTATAGTCTTCTAAAAGATTGATTATTGAAATGAAAATTGTCTTTTAATTTTAGGTATTATTGGACATTCTTTTTATTTTTAGCTTAAATTTTACAGGAATAAATTTAGATAATTAGAGAGAAAAGGTAGTTTCTATACCTTTTAAGATGTTTTCTAAAATTTTTAATACTAAATTGCTTTAAGAACTTGTTCTCTGACTTCTGCTTAGAGATCTTAGATACTTTTAAGTGATTTAGTATAGGCAAGAAACTGGTTTGAATGGAGGGTAATATCTATAAGTTATAGATACATTAACTTCAGCTTTTTATACTTTTCTGGTAGCCTTTCAACAAATATGTTTCTTGAACTATGTTGAGCCCAGAAGTGAGGTACAATAAGAAATGTTAGTTGAAAGTGGAAGAACAATATTTAGCAGTAGAGATTAGGAGATGAAGACTGTCCATCGGTTAGTCCTCTTTCCTACTCCTTCCTTCCTACCATAAAATGAGACAGATAGTTCAGGCTAGGACTCTGGAAGGGTGGACCTATTAAAACTGAATTAGTCTTCTTCAGTACCTCTAAGCGCTGAAGTATAGAACCTGGCATTGTTTCCCAAGTTTTTTACTTCTTAGTTTTTTTATTGTTATTAAACCAGCATGTTTGGTTACCAGTTGTTAAGATAATAGCAGTATAGGGAATATTAATCTTGTTGCCATGCTGTGAGCTTTAAATTAATGTTGGACTAGTTTGGAATTTGAAATTAGTAACGGGCCATTGTTAAAACCTCACAACTAGAAGGGTGAGTGAACTCGTAGCATGAGTGTTTCGCTTTTAGTTTGGTTCTGTGAGTAATGGTTGTTGAGAGAGATTTTTACCAAGATATGTAATTAACTTTCCTGATATGTTTGAACTACTTAGATATTACTACTTAGAGGACTAAGTAGTACTTAGTTGATTCAGTTTACTTTTGTTAATCATTGTTACGATTCTGACATGTAATTTTAGATGTTGATTTGGTTTTCCTTGTATTTCCTTTCCTAATTAGGATTTAACCACCACCATGTCAAGCAAAAGGGCAAAGACCAAGACCACCAAGAAGCGCCCTCAGCGCGCTACATCCAATGTATTTGCCATGTTTGACCAGTCACAGATCCAGGAGTTCAAAGAGGCCTTCAATATGATTGATCAAAACAGAGATGGTTTCATTGATAAGGAAGATTTGCATGATATGCTTGCCTCACTAGGTACTACTCAGTCTTTTCATCTTAATCTATTAAATAGAATTTCCACAGTGCCTTTCATGTTTACTTCCTGAGTCTTAAAGCTTCACAGAGCCTGTCTAATGAGTCTACTAAGGTTCAAGTAAATTCTGGAGTAGTGTTTCCCCACTAGGCCTCCTGCAGATTCCTGGCCCTATCACAGGATTGGGCTGGGGGCCGCGCGCGCGTGTGTGTAAGTGTGTAAGTGCAAAATACTGATCTTGATTATGAAAGCAACATTATTCCTTCTAACATCCCAGTGAAGTGTCATATAATCTCCAGACTCTTAATATAGGCCCTATTGATGAAGACTTTTTCCCCCAAATAGTTTGCTGCCATTAATACAAACAGCAAACTCTATGAATGATAATCTTTCTTGCCAAAATGTTTACTATCCTTAATAGTTGAACTGTAATGAAAATTATGACCCTCTGTTTTATTTAGGGAAAAATCCAACTGATGAGTATCTGGATGCCATGATGAATGAGGCTCCAGGCCCTATCAATTTCACCATGTTCCTCACCATGTTTGGTGAGAAGTTAAATGGCACCGATCCTGAAGATGTCATCAGAAATGCTTTTGCTTGCTTTGATGAAGAAGCAACTGGTAAGTGAGAGGTAACCTTTAATTACAACGTGATTTAATTTTTAGTTATAGTAACTAAAATGTATAGAAACTTGAAACGTGGTGACATGACACCCTCAAGTTTATGCCATGCCTATTTTTTTGGACAGGATTCTCTTTTGGGGTATTCATCAGTCACTTTGCTGAATAAATGTTAGTAGTTTACAATTGAATAGGTTGAATTTGGTACCTCTTTGGGAAACGTACATTACTTTATTACTGGAATGTTGACTCCACAAGGGTTAGACTTTCCGTAAATATGTGTTAAATAACTTTTATTAGAGCAATTTTGGATAAAGTATAAATTGTTATAGACCGTGGCACCAGTACAATCCTGTGTTTGTCTGCCAGGTATCTCTTAGCTCTAAAATTGTTTAAATCTAAAACTGTTTAACCTCTATTTTAAAATAAACCAAGTAGAGCTGAGGCTCTGGAATCAGACTACCTGGTGTCAATTTTTTTTCTCTGCTACATAATAGCTATGTAATTTGTGGCAGTTACTTTTCTAAGCCTCTGTTTTTTTATTTGTAAATGGGCAATAATATTGCCTTCTTCATAGGGTTGTCATGAGGATTAAAGGAAGAAATTAGGTAACGTGCACAGTGCTTAGGATACTGCCTGGCATCAAGTTAACTCTCAAGAACATGAAATGTTAACTATATAAATGCCTGGTCCTTTGGCAGAAATGTATATAAGAGAAACATATAAGGGAGTATATTCTACGATTCCCAACTCACATGGCATAGTCAAGTGTTTTTTGAGAAGGACGGCACACCCTTTGGTTACCTGCACTGGTTGGACTAGTTTAAATACTGGGTTATTGTCAGGGCTGGCTGATGGAAACATAGTCTCACTCTGGCCTTCAAGGCTCCCCACATGCACTTGCAAGTTACTTGGGAAACCTTTTAAAAATAGCGACACCAGATAATAAGTCAGGTGCAACATGTGATTGGTATAGGCAAGCAGGTTTCACAAGAACCCTGAAATCAAAAACCTAGAGTAGAAAGCACACCTTTTGGCTTACCACTGTACGTCCCCACTGCCTAGCACAGTGTTTGCAATGTAGTTGATGCTGAAATATTTCTTCTGTGATTTTGCCCATGCTGGGCCTGGCCATATGTGTTATTATATAATAATTAGATTTGCAATAATTAATTTTAAAATCTCATTTTACTTATGAGAAAACCAAAATCAGAGGTAAAGTGAAATGCTTGAAATAATATAGCTTGTTAAAACTGGGCCTCAAGACTCCAGTATCCTTTCCACTGAAACACTTTATTGATGTTTGTGGTGTGTTGTTGATTTTAGTGTGACAGGTAACTGTTATTTGCTTGTAGGATGAGTGTGACCATTCATGCTCCTTTAAGGAGCCATGAGACTTAGATTCCTGTACCACACTTTTTATTACCTTTGTTTGGGCATAGGTTTAGTCCCCATTTTCAATTGATCAGAAGGTGGATGTGGAGGTGGATTGACAGAGCAGAGTAATGCTGCTAAGCAGCTGGGCGTTTTCTAGGCAGCTCTGCTGAGACTGCCTTAAGTATATGTACTTCATATATTTGTGTGTTTATAGTCTTCAACATACAGAACATGCTTGACTAAGTGTAGCTAGTCCTTATAATTAAGCCTCAGAGGAGTATTCTGACCCCCAGTTCTTTATTTTCTAGGCACCATCCAGGAAGATTACCTGAGAGAGCTGCTGACAACCATGGGGGACCGGTTCACAGACGAGGAAGTGGACGAGCTGTACAGAGAAGCACCTATCGACAAAAAGGGGAATTTCAACTACATCGAGTTCACGCGCATCCTTAAACATGGAGCGAAAGACAAAGATGACTGAAAAGAACTTCAAGTTCCAGCCAAATGTTCCTTGTTGCCACTTTGGGTATTTCTGAGATTTTTCTCTTGCATGCCCTTAGCTTTACAGCTTTTGCCTTTTCTGTTGTATTTATTCTCAGCCATTTGGGGCACATGTATCATGATGTATCTTTCCAGACTGGAAATGGGACTTTTTGCCATTTTCAGAATAGAAAATAGGGTAATTTAACTTACCAGCCCCTCCCCCATAACTGCAGCCTACAGAGTCAATATATTTTTTCAGAGAAAGTTATTCACTCAATTTTTTCTGAACCATAATTAAACTTTATGATAAAATACTAACTTGTTTAAGCTTATTTACCAAAGTTGGCTGTTGTTTGTTTTAGTTGCATCTTCCAAAGAGAGGAAGATGAGGTAAATCCTGGAAAAGGATATGGTTGTTGGACCTTTCCCTTCCCTCCAGGCTTCCTGACAAAGCTGTCTCCTTTACTCCTACCTATTCTCTCCCCCACTTCCCTCATGCCCCACCCCCACCAGAATCCAGTTTTAACTGCCCCAAGCAGGTTTCCTACACTTTGTCTTCCAATTTTAAAAATAATTTCCTGCAGAATTTGCATACATGTGATAGTTTTGGTAGCTTTATGTCCTTGAATTTGACATGCCTGCCAACGTTTCTGCTTTATCTAAGCTTTCATACATTATTTCATGTCATTTAAAATTAGACCTGGCCACTGAGTATAATTTTAATTTGTCCTATTTTTAAAGCTATAGCTCCAAAGCTTCTGTGGAATACTACCAGAAAGAGATTTTTGTGTTGTATTTCAACATGTTGGAAATACGGTACAATATTTTGAAAATTATATGTAGCTTTTACTTAACATAGCAGTCCTTATTGAAAGATCATGTTTGTTTATGCAGAGATTCATATGAGCCCATCTTTGAGTTTTGGACATTCCTGACCTGCCCACAATCAAAACAGCTGAAGCTACATGCCTGGGAAAGTGAGGTCATTATTTCAGTTCTAAAAATAACTTGTGTTATTTGCAGATCTGCAGGACTGTTTCAGAATTAATCAGGGAGTGGTAGACAGTTTCATTCTCCAGGTTTCAAATCCAACTCTCAAAGTGCTTCAAAATTCTGACCCAAAGATTTATAAGTTTAAGATTTGAAATGTTGGAAGGAGTTGACAGTTAGCTTATGAAGATGAGTAATTGACAATTACTTTAATAACTTCAAGTTTTCTGATACTATTAACAAGATTATCCTTGGACAAAACCATTACCTCATTCAGTAAACAACTGCTGAATGGCCCTCTGGGCAGTATGCCTTTGCACTCAATAGGTCACTTCAGCTAGATCCTTTAACCCAACTATATAGAATAGGGGTACAAGGACTAATAAAAACTAGTCCTTGCCTTCTTCAAGATTAAAATCCTAGAACCTGCCTTAATTCCTTGCCTTTTATTTGTTCCTGAATTTTATTCAGTGGTTAAGCAAAATACTTGTTCTAGATTATGGCCATGCTCCTAAAATGTTGTTTGTTGAATTGAATTTCCATTTCCACTAAAAAAATAGAAAAATCATCACCTCTACTTTGTTAAATCTCTAGTGAGAACAAATAACATTGCTTCCACTACAGAAAAAGATACTACTGAAATTATTTCCTGCAGTGTCCCTATTTCCATTTCAGATAACTGCTTAAAGATCCAACCTTCATTATGAACAGTAGATGATCTACCCTGAATGAAATAAGTCTCTTGATTTAGTATTAGCATTCTCTGCTTAGTAAACTAGGCTTTGCTTAAACAAGAATGATTGCCAATAAACAGGTAAACACATCTACTCCAACAGTGGGTTTGACTGAAAAATCAGTCTGTAAAATGCTTCCATGATAAACTGGGTGTAGTGGCACATGCCTATAGCCCCAGCTACTCAGGAGGCTGAGGAGGGAAGATCATCACTTCCGCCCAGGAATTCGAGATTACAGCGAGCTATGATCCCACCACTGCACTCTAGCCTAGGTGACACAATGAGATCTTGTCTGTATAAAAATAATAAATTCAGGCCGGGCTCGGTGGCTCAGTCAGTAATTCCAGCACTTTGGGAGGCCAAGGTGAGTGGATTGCCTGAGCCTGTGGGTTCGAGACCCACCCAGGCAACTTGGTGAGACCTCGTTTCTACAATAAATCAAAAGTTAGCTGGGCATGGTAGCGCACGCCTATAGTTCCGACTACTTGGAAGGCTGAGGCAGAACGATCGCCGGAGCCCAGCCTGTCAAGGCTGTGGTGGCTGGGAGCGTGCCACTGGACTCCAGTCTGGGCAACAGAGTGAGACTCCAACTCAATAATAATAATAATAATAATAAAGTCAGTTTTCATGATGCAAGTCACACTTAACCATTTCAAAAGCTCTGATGAAACCAGTCTAACGGGGACAGCATCCTTATCCCCCTGCTTATGACAGTATTGTCATTTGGACTCCAGACCCTAAATCTTACATGGCCAAGGAATCTATGACTTGATTAAAGCAGAAGTTAAATGCAACTGGGAAAAAAAGGAAGACCAGACTATAAAGGCAAGTTTTGAGAAGGAATCTTTTCTACAAAGTGAAAAGAAGAGAAACAGCAGGAGTTACACATTTAGACTTAAGGGTCTGAGAGATGACGACAAAAGTGCTTAAAGGGGTAAATAGAGCCACAAAAAACAGTGTTATGGAAGCCAAGTTAATTTCAAGAGTGAGGAGGTTAGTATTGTTAGAGCACAACAAAGTCAAGAATGCCGAAGTGTAAATGAGGCCAGTAGATTTGACAAGTCGTCAGTCAATTTCGCCAGTACAACTAGGTAGAGTTTTAAGTGCATAATCCATTGTGCAGCACAGGGTAGTGGGTAATGCCTAGGTTTAAGGGGTCAGGTAAACTTGCAGTTAAGTCTTTTTGCTAAATCATGGCTTTATAACCTTAAGTTATGTAACCTCCGTTGGTCTATACATTTTACTATGGAAGTAGGCCAGGCGTGATGGCTCACGCCTATCATCCCAGCATTTGGGAGGCTGATGTAAGAGGATTGCCTGAGCCCATGGGTTCGAGACCAACCTGGGCAACTTGGTGAGACCTCATCTCTATAATAAATCAAAAAAATTGGCCAGGTGTGGTGGTTCGTGCCTGTAGTCCCAGCTACTTGGAAGACAGATGGAAGGATCACCTGAGCCCAGCAGGTCGAGGCTGCGGTGACTGTGAGCGTGCCACTGCACTGCTGCCTGGGCAACAGAGTGGGACTCTGACTTAAAAAAAATAAAAAATAAAATGGAAGTAATGCCAGTGACTCAACAATAGGAACATTTAATGTGTAAAGCAGCATCAGTATGATTAAGAGCAGTATGAGAGTCATACTTGGTTGCATGAATTGCACCAATTATTTGACTAGCTTTGAATTCTTGGACCTGTCACTCTTAAGTATCAGTTTCCTCATCTGTAAAACAGGCCACAGTACTCTCCGAGTTTGCTGTGAACATTAGAAACACAAAAAAATGATTACTGAGAAGGGTCACAGGGCAAATCGTTTAAGATAGACTTTCAAGTTGTTTTCTAAACAGGGAAAGAAGACAAAACTAGGGGAAACCAATTAGTGAAACAAAATGAGTCAAGTCCAAGAGTTAGGAAGGGATAGAAGCTAGATCATGTGTAGATTATCCTTAGAAAAAAGAATGGATACTTCTGGTGAGTAGGTGAAGATCAGAGTATAGTTGAAGATGAAGTAAAAGGTGAAGTCCAGAGAAAGGTCTATAGCTAACTGCTAGTAAATTATTTCCAACTAGAATTTCATTAAAAGATTGTTATGGAGATTTAATAAGACTGCATAGAAATGCCCATCAGGGCTGAGCACAGTGGCTCATTCCTGCACTTTAGAGGCCAAAGTGGAAGGATTGCTTGAGGCCAGCCTGGGCAGCATAGTGAGATCCCAGCTCCATAACAACAAAAAGTTAGCTGGGTATGGTGGTGCATGCTGTAATCCCAGCTACTTGGGAGGCTGAGACAAAGGGAGGATCTCTTGAGCCCAGGAGATCGAGACCAGGGTGAGCCATGATTGCGCCACTACTCCAGCCTGGGCAGCAGTACAAGACCCTATCTGTAAATAAAACAAAAAAACAAAAAGAAATGCCTATCAGTTTGCCTAATAGCTAGTGGATGCTCGATTTCCCAAACAGGCCAATATCCCAGACTTGGGTGTGTGTCATTATGTCTTTCTCAAGTGTGCAATTTCTTGATTTCCCTGAAACCTCATTTTAATCTTTTCTATTCGCAAAGGGATTGTTGGAGCTAATCCCATGTTGAAATGCCCAGTTTTCCCAGTACTGTTATCCCATTTCTACTTGTCCTTCCAAGGAATATATCCTTTTATTCTAGATTTGTCTGTGCCTGTTCAAACAGCAGGAGTCATGACTTTTCTCCAGTGTTTATCCACATAACAGTGTAGAGCTGTAATAATTAGTTTATAACTTGCTTTTTTAGTTTAATATTTCTCAAATAATGTTTCATATTTTGGCATAGCCCCATTATTTCTTTGAGTTTTTAGTATATTACTTTTTCAACCATTCTTCTTAATTACCACAACTATCTTTGACATGGATATGCTGTAATTAACAATTTCCCCGGTGCTAGGTATTTAGATATCCAGCTCTTCATTAAAAAATATATTTTTCTTCTATATCTAGAGAGAACAATATACCTTAGAACAGTGCTATCTATTAGAACTTTTCGTAATAATAGAAAGAAAAATTTTTCTGAGTTGGAGTCTTACTCTGTCACCCAGGTTGGAATGCAGTGGCACGCTCATGGCCACCGCAGTCTCCACCTGCTGAGCTCAGGCGATCCTTCCGCCTCAGCCTTCCAAGTAGCTGGAACTACAGGCACATGCCACCTCGCCCAGCTAGTTTTTGTGATTTAGTGTAGAGACGAGGTCTCACCATGTTGCTCAGTCTGGCCTCAACCCTTGGGCTTAGACAATCCTCTCGCCTCGGCCTCCCAAAGTGCTGGGATTACAGGCTGAGCCACCACGCCCGGCCAACAGAAATATTTTTTATGCTGTCCAATAAAGACACTAGCCAATGGCTATTGAGTACTTAAAATGTGCCTAATGGGGGGGGCGCTGTGGCTGTAGTCCCAGCTACTCCGGAGGCTGCTGAAGTGGGAGGATCACTTCAGCTCAGGAGTTTTAGGCTGTAGCGTACTATGGTGACACCTGTGAATAGCCACTGCACTCCAGTCTATTACTATAGTAAGATGTCATCTCTAAAAATATGTCTAATGCAACTGAAGAACTGAAATTAAGTTCAAGTAGCCACATGTTGCTAGTGGCTACTGTATTGAACAGCACAGTTCTAGACTCTTAAATACAGAAATCAAGGTCAAAGTACAGTTAGGATGGCTTAGCTATGATCTTAAGGTGGCCAGGGTGAATACACGTAGGGTAGTAATAGACCATACTTGAAAAAGCTCTATGACAGACCCAAGAGGCCAACGTTTTCTGATGAATGGAAAGGAAATTATTTTATCTATGGAAGCCAAGAGCAGACTGAAGCTAAGGGAAAGGGTGTAAATGTTGTAGAACAGGTGTGACTTGTCAGCAGTCTTTTCTAACACTTGGGAAAATGTACTCAGTTATGAACTGGACTTAGGGTGGTGCTGCTTGGATGAGAACCACAGCATCAGCATCACCTGGTGCTTTCTAGAAATTGAAATTATCCTCCACCCCTGACCCACTGAGTTCTAGTGCTGGGTTTTAAGTCTCAAGAATCTGTTTTAACCGACACTCCAGGTTATTCTTATGCATGCTACTGTTTAAAACTGTTGAACAGAGTGCTGAACACGGGTTCCTACCTTCTAGGAATTTCTAATAAAGATTTTTAGAATATAAACTCCCTGATGGGAGAGATTTTGAATTACCCATCACCCCATCATCTGGCACATGTTAAAGCAGTAAGTGCTCAATAAAGATTTGCTATTAGGTTGACTATCCTCCATTATCCTGATATGGTGCTGTTCATCTACATTATTCCAAGGCAAGGGAAACTATCCTCAAGAATATAGCCACAAACAACATCTAGAACAAAACTTGTATCCGTAGCTCTGTTTTCCTTTGTTTTGGCCAAGAGCATTATTTATACGCCTGGATATATGCGTGTGTGCCATGGCCATCTTTTTCATAACTTAAAGGAAAGCAAACACTTTGAATACAACTTTCTCGAAAGGAGAATGAAATAGTCATAGGCCGTCGCCTAATAAGGCCGTAAACCTCATAACTGAGGGCAAGAAAGGAGTAGGTTAAAGGATTATCTCGAGTTTAAGAGAAAGGGTTTCCAGAGCGTGCAGGAAACCGCGGGGCGCCGCCCTCTTGCCTTCCCGTCACACAGGAAAACCTTTATCTTAAATCCAAATTTAGGCGAACTGTATGTCTATTGGCTGAATCTGGCAGCCCCGAGTTCCGACTCCAGAGGACCCCGACACCTTCGCAGATCGCAGCCCGCCCGGATCAAATTCCAGCGCCTGCCCCGCGCCCAGCCAACCCCGCCCCGCGCTGCGCCCCGCGGGCCCAAGAATGCGGAAGGGCCGCGGGACCCGCGGGGGGAGGAGGGCGGGTTGCGGTGCGGGCGCGGGAAGGGATGTCGCGACCGAGCGCATTAGAGAAGGACGAGAACACCCACGCAGGGACTGTGTGCGTCAGGCCCAGGCCACCCGCTCTCGGACGGACGCTCGGGCCCGGCCCAGTCCGGGCGAGCACACCGACGCATCCCCCCGGAGGTGGACCTGCCGCGCCTTCCGGTGCGCCGCCGCCCCGCCCCCCGAGGCAGGAAGTGCCGGCGCCGCCACTGTCCGGCCGCAACTCAGCGCTCTTCGCCGCCTCTCCTCGTCTCGCGCAGGGCAGCCCCGGTTCTGGTGGTTTACGCAGGGTGAGTGGCGCTCGGGCCCGCGCGCGACACCCCTCGGGCTGCCTCCGTTCCCCCCGCGCCGCCCCCCGCCGGTGGCCTGCGGCTGGACCCCGCCCGGGCACGGACGACGACGAGACCTGTCAGGTCCGCCGGGAAGTGGGCGCAGGCCGGAGGTACAGGGAGGAGAGTCGGCGATCGGGCCCTCCTGGTCCCGGGGCCGGGAAGCTACAGGGCGGAGGAAGCCGCGCTGGGGAGACGCCCAGCTAGGAGAGGCGGCCGGGTCCCCGGCCCTGCGTCACCTGGGTGACTTCACACACCTGGGGCCTCGAATCCCTCCCCCCGCCCCCTCCCGCCGTGGGTCCAGGCAGTCGGGTAGGGCCGACCGGGCGAGTTCGTGTGAAGCACCGGCTCTGCGCCCCACGCCATGCTAGATGCTTCGGGGGGTACAGGAGGCTCCCAGGGCATGGTTCTTGCCTAAGGTGAAGCGTCCAAGGAAGAAAACCGGTACCGAAGTGTACAGTTAGTATAGGCTACATACAGTGTGCTGATTTCCACGGAAGTGGCAACACTCTGCATCTTGCAGAGACTTAGTTCATTCGTGCCGATATAAGAAAAGGACAAATAACAGAAATCTGGAAAGGCTTCCTTGCAAAAGAACTGTGACCTCATTGAAGGCCTAGGAGGGGAACTTAGTATTTCTGGCTAGCTCTGTGGTAGGCGCTAACGATCAAAACAGCTCAGGAGGTGGAACTTGTGTCGTGTGAAAAGGAGGCAGTCGGAGACCAGCCCGAATACAACAGCACTATAAAGAGTAATAACTGGAAGTAAGGGTAGGTAGGTAAGCGGGCCTTTTTATGAATGTCTTGAAAACTTGAAGAGAAAGGAAAGATTATGTAAGACGCTTTAGGGAATCATTTTGAATTCTTCACTAGGGGATGTTTAGAGGATTCGTTCTTGCCAGCTTTTGTTTAAGATAGCTATGGTAAGCCGGGCTCGGTGGCTCAACCTGTAATCCCGCGCCTTTGGGAGGCTGAGGTGA